>NW_028186546.1:1747882-1921557 GCF_003343005.1 Rhea americana
AAGAAGAAGAAGAAGAAGAAACCAGTAGTTACATGCTGCAAATAAGATTAGATGCATCCAGCAGCTGACAGGCCTCAGGCTATGAGGGAAAAGTGGAGCAAAGTGGAGCACTGGAAAACCAGTTCCTTTTGTATCCTCGAAAAGAGGCCTCTGCAGCTGCTGTGAACAGCTGTAGTACAATCTGGAGAACAGATCTCGCTGTCTGAGGCAGAGATGGACACTTGTTAGCAGCTCTTTTTGTCCCCTGGTAGGATTTCGACTCAGGATTTGTGGCAACGCTATTTCAGCACCATGCCAGTCAAACACAACCTGGTTGGATGGCTGCTAGATCTSTACCGGGCTCAGCCTTTGTAAGGTTCATCTTAGTTGATGTTAGGCACYGCATCCCTTGAAAGGAAATGCTGTGATCCGAGTCCTGGTGTGAATTTGCCTGGCTCCAGCTGTGGACACATGAAGAACCAGCATTGCTTTTCTTTTATCACCCTGATTCTGRTCTTCTGCCACATGCAGGAGCATGAAGCTATTTTGTAGGCAGGCCTCTGATGTTTTTGTCCTTGCTCCAAGCATTGGTCTTTTCCCATTCAGTATCCTCTGCAAAAATGCTTCCTTCTGGAGGCTCAAAACCCTCAGAAGCAAGYTTCCTCTCTGCCACCATCACTGACCCAACTAGTGATTCTCCAGCTGGGGGCAGAGAGGAGAAGACTGGGGCAGCACATGATATTTGGCAAGATTAGGGCTGAACAAGCCCTTGGCAAGGTCCRTCTGGTCTTTGTGCCTCTTTCTCCATCTTTCTGGCTCTTTGTCCTCTCCCTTCTCCAAAGTCCCCCTCTTCTGGAGGCCTGGTGAGGAAACTCATCCATATGGAGTAACGTGTCTGTGGTGCTAGCATTGCAATAGGCAGCTGGTGGAGTCACCTGCATTTGCCATATAAACTGTCCTTCTGTTCATCAGCTGGATGGGAGCCAGGTCTGGCACACCTGGACAGGCAGTATCCGAAGCTCTTGTTGCTCTGTTAGCTACAGAGCAAATGTTCTCTCTGTCTGAGGTGCCAGCAGAGGAATTTGGCTCTCCGTCTTCGTGGCCGCTCTACTAGGTTTGCCAAGAAGGAGAGTAAGCAGAAGGRCATTGCTCTGTGAAGGGGCTGCATCCTGCTTACCGCACTGCACCTCTCCTACAGAGCTTCACTCCTCGTTCAGGGAGCSTACAGTAGCACAGCTTTTGTTGGTATTTCTTCAGTTCAGCAAAYAATTCTACCTTCCAGCTGGTAGTAGATAAAATGAACCATCATGGCAGTGCAGAAATTTCCTCTGAATGAAGAGTCCCTTTGGGWCCTGATGGGGATGTGTGCACACACAAGTGCTGTCTCTTTATCCATCTCCTCCACTCTTCTCTTACACAAACAGAAGTGGCTTTGAATATAGCTGGCAAAAAGGCCTCAGCTGTGCCTCCTGCCCAGGCTGTGCCCCCAGACTGGGAATACTTGGGCTGTCCTAGGAGGCAGATCAAACGGTTCCTGGAGATGGCTGAAAGTAATGTCACCCTCTCGTGGTGCTCCAAGCACCGCTGTTGGAGTCCTGTGTTGACAGGACACTTCATGGGCCAAAGCTGTTCCTGCAACCATGGGTACACATTCCTCGCATGTTCTCCAGCTCTGTGGCCCACAGCTCATGAGCCCCAAGAATTTACATTTCTCATCCTGATGATGGGGAGAGGTGTTCCCACATACCCTCCTGAGATGCCCGTGTGGGGCTGCTAAATATGACACAGGACCTAGAGGGCCTGAGGGTATTTGCAGAGGCAGACRGCATGGAGTAATGGATTCAAGGCTGTGCTTAGGACAATCCTTCTCCATCAACTCTGAGCAAGGGCTTTGCTGTCCTGCTCCTACTTCTCTGCTCGGCTGTAGACAGCATAGTGCAGCTCTAAAACAGGATGCCAGCTGTTTTCCTTTCAGGGCGGATACCTTTATCACATTAAACGTGCTGAAATAAAACTTGCTGCTGCTCACCCCTGGGTCACCACTTCAAACAACCCAAGGTTATCAGGTCCATCCTGGCTGTGGATGGGAGAGGAGTCAATTGCAGTCAACTCTGGCACCTGCTAGGTGGTTGAGGGTGAAACAAACTGGTGGTTCCTCCGTGTTTCTGGTGGATGAACATCCCACACTGTCCTCTCCCCCTCAGCCGCAGGAATCTCAGGCAGTTGATGTCATTGTTCTCAGTCCTGGTGGAAAAATTAAGGGCTGCATTGGCAGCACCGCATATGGCTTCCCTGCCTTCCTTCTGAGCTGACACAAAAGCTGTCACTGCCAAGACTGCAGCCTTTTGGCATTACCTTGCTCCTTTCTAAAAATATTTTAAAATCAGAAACTCTTCCACCCCTCCCTAGCAGCTTCATCCTGAAGGCAGAGCCTGGGAAGCATATTTCCTGAGGGCTRCTAATTTTCTGTATGACCACAGATATAACCCAGTCAGAGCATGCCTCAGTTTCACCACGTGCAAATTGGAGGAGAAGGCTTATTTCACCTCTGTGCTCTTCAGCCCWGGATGGGCTGTCCCTGCTGTGTCACATACACCACTGAATGTGATGAGGGGTTTAGGTCTCAAGTGGGGACAAGTAGTGACTGTAGGATTAGCATCGCTATAGCAACTTCTAGATCCTCCTGAAATGGGCATGGGTGATGTTGTTAGGCAAGCCAGCAAATTTTGTTTTTGATCTTTTTGCTGTTGATCCTCCAATCTTTGCCAGCTCAGAATTTTGCATCCCCAAATCTCCAAGAGCTGGTGATGCAAATGCTGGCCACACAGAACAGCGCCACCAGGCTCTGCCACATCCCACTGTCATTAACAGYGTGCAGCAAGGGCAGCTGCCCAGACTACAAACTGGGATAATAAAACAGCTTCGTTCAAGAGACGCAACTGAGATTTACACTCAGGATCCCCACACAGCTAACCAGCTTCATGGGCTTTCCTCCTCTTYGGGTTAAAATAGAAGGCGAAAGGACAGTGGCTGTCCTGGGAGTTAAACTCATTGCCCTGGCTGCAGAAAGAGCTTTGCTGTGGCTGCGATTTCTGCACAATGTCTRCTTTGTGGGGCTGCAAAGAGAGAGGCACAAACCGGCTGCTTCTCCCTCACTTGCAAACTGGCAGTGCCAGCTGAGCTGGGCCTTTTCTCTCAAATGAGCRGTTTTGCATATCCGATGCCAGCGGTGATGAGCTGGTGGTTGCCATACGTTGGTGGTCCTGCTGGCAACACGTATGCAAACTCTCGTGGCCTAGGACGGGGAGCAGGGGCAGCCAGCTGCGCAAGATGTGTAAACTGCCTCTGCTTGGTGCAACCCTCTCCTGGGGGGATGTCGACTCATAGCACCGATATGATACCCAAGGGCAACTTGGAGTCCCAGACTGCTATGGGAAAGGTCCTCTCTCCTCCGTCTTGTTTTCCATAACCTTTCAAGTTTATATCACTTTAGACAGAGAATAAGCAGGCCTGCAAGCTGGACAGTGTTGAACAAGTGGTGCCTGGATCGGAGGATGGGCTTCAGCTCACAGATTAAAATAGATAATTTTGGTGGCTATGTGTAGTTGTCTGTATGAGCACTGACTGTTAAAATTCCCTTTGGAGCCAATGAGGAGCTAGTTAAGATGGATAGTAAGGCTTAGTTCAGTTCAGCATTCATGGATGGCACCTGCTTGGCCTCCAGCTGTGGTGGGTCTCCCACAAGGTCATGTGCAGATGTTTTCATTTAGAGCAGTGGATGTTGTGTACCTTGACTTCGGCAAGGCTTTCAACACTCTCTCCCATAACATCCTCCTAGAGARGCTCAGGAAGTGTGGGTTAGAGGAGTGGACAGTGAGGTGGATTGAGAGCTGGCTGAAAGGCAGAGCTCAGAGGGTCATCATCAGTGGCGTGGAGTCTAGTTGGAGGCCTGTGGCTAGTGGCATCCCCCAGGGCTCAGGACTGGCTCCCATCCTGTTCAACTTCTTCATCAATGACCTGGATGAGAGGACAGAGTGCCTCCTCAGCAAGTYTGCTGATGATASCAAGCTGGRARGAGTGGCTGATACACCAGAGGGCTGTGCTGCCATTCAGAGAGRSCTGGAGAGTTGGGCGGAGAGGAACCTCATGAGGTTCAACAAGGGCAAGTGCAGAATCCTGCACCTAGGGAAAAATAACCCTAGCCACCAGCACAGKCTGGGGGCTGACGTTGTGGAGAGCAGCTCTGCAGAGAAGGACCTGGGAGTGCTGGTGGATGACAGGTTGACCATGAGCCAGCAATGTGCCCTTGTGGCCAAGAAGGCCAATGGTCTCCTGGGGTGCATTRGGAAGAGTGTTGCCAGCAAGTTGAGGGAGGTGATCCTGCCCCTCTMCTCAGCCCTGGGGAGGCCTCATCTYGAGTACTGTGTCCAGTTCTGGGCTCCCCASTRCRAGAGAGACATGGAGCTACTGGAGAGAGTCCAGYGTAGGGCTATGAAGATGATCMGAGGGCTGGAGCACCTGCMCTATGAGGAACGGCTGCRAGAGCTGGGCCTCTTCARCCTGSGGAAGAGAAGACTGAGGGGGGATCTTATCAATGTGTACAAGTACCTGAAGGGAGGSTGTSAAGGGGCCGGGGACAAACTCTTTTGAGTTGTCCCRTGTKACAGGACAAGAGGCARTGGGCAGAAATTGAAGCACAGGCAGTTCCGCCTGACCGTGAGGGGGAATTTCTTCCCTGTGAGAGTGACGGAGCACTGGACCAGGTTGCCCRGAGAGGTWGTGGAGTCTCCTTCTCTGGAGATCTTCAAGGCCYGCCTGGMTGCAACCCTKTCTACCATGCTSTAGGTGACCCTGCTGAGCAKGGAGGTTGGACTGGATGATCTCCAGAGGTCCCTTCCAACCTTACTGATTSTATGATTCTATGATTTCAAACATCACTAGGTGTTGTAAGTAGGCAACCAGCTCAGCCCTACATCTTAAAAGACYATGTTCTGCCTGCCAGCTGCTATGCTAAATCCTTGAGCTGCTACTGGTGGCTTCCCGTCATTGAAAATGGTAGTTTGCATTAAGTTGGAAGAAGCAGCAGCAGAGGGAGCTGGTTGGCTGGTAGATGCTCAGAAAGTTTTACTTAAAAGGTGTTCTCATTTCACAATGCACTTCAGAGGCTCTACAGGAGTTGGCCTGGATATACCGCAAGGGGTAAACCTCACCCCATCGCTCTGTGCTTGCTGGATCCTCCTGTGGGCAGAGATGGCTGGATTCGATTTATCTTTGCAAATAAATTCCAGAGTCCAAGTTYGAGGGCACTGGGATTGCAGTGGAGCTGCCTGAAGGCAGTAAATGCCATAAATACCCGGAGTATAGTACACAGGTTCGCCGTAAGTGCAGCCTGGGCTCAGTAAGCGAATGCAGGCTGCACGCTGCTGCGATCTCCCGGCTTGCCTCTGACTTAAACACAAACTCTGAGCTATGCAAGCCCACATGAGGGGCTAAATCTTGCAGGAGGCTCATGAGAGGGTCAGGGGCATGTCTGGAGAGAGATATGTCCCTTCTGAGGAGGGAACGGCTGCCCAAAGTCACCTATCTTCCCACGCACTTAATACAGGTAGTGGAAGTCATTGGCTTCCCTGCCTAAAGCCCCCGCATCCAGCAGGATGAACCTCACTGCTGCTCACTCACTGGGCCAAGGCGGGGGGGAATCCCCCTTACACGTGCAGAAGGGTTTTACTGGGGGAGGCACAGTGAAATCAGGTATATTACGGTCATGGTAAAATCCCGTCTTTGACATGCAAACATGGGGAAATTGCATTCGCCGGGAACACTCATGTGAATTTGCTGTATTCCCCAGAAAGTGGCAGAGTTGCTCAGCTCAAGGAGAGTGTTGCCTAAGCTCCTCTAGCCTGGGATTTTTTCCCCTTCATTTTAAAAAGCATATCTAAAGATGCTGCCGTCCTTTGTGAGCAAAACCTTTCTGAKATTGTCACTCTCCTCACCAAGCAGATGTTGGCAGAAGTCTTAATTGCATGTCATTGGGATGTGTTTTGTTTTTGTTTTTATTCTGGGTATTCAATTACTTGTTTTAAATTATAGAGTGGAAGGATTGCTCCGCAGTTTGGGAAGATGTTTGTGGCTCAGGAAAAAAGTTAATTCATTTCCATGATTCTGCTGTAAATCTGTAAATACTGTAGGTAGCGAGTGGAAGAAGCCATGTGCAGTGGGTGTCCCCTTGTCACACCTCCTGGTGTGGGGCTGTCCCATGATGTTCCCTCTGTTGGCCTCCAAGGAGAGCRCACGTGTGGGATTTAGCAAAGGGGTACCCAGCACTGGATTTCCTTTGCTGTGATGGCTCTCATGAAAATCTCCAGCCTGCTCTTGCCTGAGGTGCATTTCCTGCATGTCTTCTGCTGTCACTTCTGCACTTTTGGAGGGGGCTTTTCATTTGGTTAAACTTTTKGGGGCTTTAAATGGTGAAAGCAGATCAATATCTCACCAACCTCCACCATAAAGAATGCAATTTGCTGTTAGACTGAGGCTTTCTGTGCTGGATGCTTTATCATCTGTTTCCTCTTCTTCATCTTCTCCTCCCCACCAGGAGCACATTAAGCCGTGCCACAGGCAGAGATCCATCAACGGCTGTAACTGCTGTGGATGTTTCCTTAAGTGTCTCATTCAGCAGATGATCAGACTTGAGTGCTTCTCCTAATGTAGTCACAATTTAAAGTCACTGGTGTGCTCCTAACTAATAAACTTGCAATTGTRCCCCAAAATAGAAAGTTCCCTAATCACGTAAAATTGCTTTCCGATGGGTKAAAATGCATGAGCAGTGGGTTGAGCCTTGCTTCTCTTCCCTCTTCTCCTTGTTTTTTAAGGCAGTAAGTGGAAGACACCTGGGGAGCTAGAGATTTTGCACGATGCTTCGGAGTGGGGCAGCGCAGCCCCTTGGACGCTCAGCCTCCTCCATGCACGTCATCGACCCCGTTCTTGGAGTGATCCTGAGGCTGACGTGGGGCCGTGCAGGGAGCGCATCGCCAGCGCCGTGCTGGGGGCCGCCCAACTCCCTCCGGTGAGGCTTCCAGGGCGAGGAGCCCAGCGGGGCCACCTCCCTCGCGGCTACGCACGTGCGGTGCCAGAGGCTCTCCTCGGACACCGAAGGAGTTATCTTGATGTAAATTCTGGGTAATTCAGAACAGCAGGGCGAGGGCCGGGGTGTTCCCTTGGGGCCACRGTACAGCTGGAGCTGAGCTTTGCCGAGGTCGGATGTCCAGGGTTGGGAAGAATAACTTCCCTGGAGACATCTGATTCACTGGCTCCRTGTCTGTGGTGACAGTGGCCGACAGACAAATCGCTGCAGATTTATACGGCTGAATCAACACTTGTCTATCTGCAAAACACATCCACATACAGCAGTTAGGTGCAACATGCACAGTAGAAGTGTAAGGCAGCAAGGGAGGGTGCCAAGCAGATTAAAAATTCAAGGGCTTGTAACTCCATAAAATTTTGGTTAAAATAAAATCTTAGACCCATCTTTCCCTCCTTGAGTTTTCACCTTAATTGGGACCTCTATGTTCATTCTGAATTATTCATAAATAACTATTCTTTCATGCAAACTGGCATTTCTTATCCTGCTTCTTGTCTAATGATGTCTTGCATCTCAGACTGGCTCATCTAATTAATTAACACCCATGAGAATACCAGGCACAAAAACCCCTCCAGGCCCTTCTAGCAGGATTGTATGCAAATACACAGGGTAACCAAAGATTGAGTTTCTGGATACTAAATATTATTATGCATTAAATAATATTTCTCATTATCCTCTTCCATCCCACTGTCCTCCTTCCTTCACACCGCTCTTTCTCCRTGGGTTGTCTTTCAGTCCCTCAAAACCAGACTATCACATCAGTGCCAACCAAAACCTTCTTGAATCTCCCTGCTTTGTAATGCACATGGAGTAAGTCAACAAATATATTTCAAAGCACCTGATACATTTTTAATAAGAGAAATAAAGGTGGTTTCTCAGTTAGCTTCTGGCTGAGTACAGGAATGCATGGTCTAGAGTATGTGTACTGAGAACAAATCCTGTGCTCTCTGTGAGGGTCATGACTATTGCTGTCTTCACACCATGATGACCACCTTGTAGGTTCAGCTTACAGCTGATCTTTTTCAGTTGTAGACAATCATGCATGGTTGAGGCTAGTCCCTCCTGTACAAGTGCCTCATGCCATCGAGTGGTGGCCATGAAAATACAGACCCGAACGGAGCACGGCAGAACGGGCTGCTGTGGCATGGCTTCCCTTGGTGTTGATCGCCCAAGGATATGAATTTTGACAGTGTGATAGTGTTTCCAGGCAAAGTATCTTCCTTCCAAAGCAGAGCAAGTCACAACTGTCAAACTTGAAGATAACAGAACTGTGGGAAACTGCAGCCAGGGCCAAGGATGAAATGATGAGGTGTCAGATTCAGGTCAGGGATAACTGGGAGGGAACATATCTTTCCCACCATGACTGTTGGGATGCTTAAGGGAATTGAAGAGGACACAGAAGCTGTGGAATCACTCAGTGGCTTGAGAGCAGAGGTTTTGGACAAGGGGGAGTTCTCCAGCAGTTACAACTTCCACATTCTTGCCTGTGCCTCTCTTCTGCTTGATGTTTCTGGSCTGGGAAAAGACCTTGATGGCAAGAGGATCCTCTTAGCATCCTGCCTTCATAGCAGAGATGCTGCTGCTCATTCCTCAGGCCAAGCCAAAGGCCTGTGCCAGGAGAGAGGCTGCATCACGGGGCCATTCCCACAGCAACGTCTTGCACAGGGAGGTGTTCAAGTCTTGGAGGGAGCAAGTGAAAGTTGGGTCTCTGAGCTGAAGGATAGACCCCATCTCTATGTGGTGGGGATCAGTAAGAGTCCAATCCCCTCTTCAAGAGTCCTGAGCTGCTTCAGCCCTTAYAGTGGCTAAAGAGTAAAAAGGCAAAATCAAATAGGCACAAACAAGCACAGAGATCAGAATTTGAGGCTCCCTGGCGCTTCTGGCCTGACAGAGAGTCTCAACAAAACCTTTTCTCAGCTGTCTCTGAAAGGGAAACCCACACAAGCTCTTTCTGCTATTCAGCTCAAACACAGGGCTGCTACTCATTCAAGCCCTCTGAATGTTTTCTTAGCTCCCGGGTTAATGAGGCTGTGCCAAGAGCATAGCAGTGAGGCCCCTGGTTGTAGGTGGGCAGGAAGCGAAAGTGGCAGAGCAAAGCATTTTCCAGAGCACTGTAATCAGGACACGTCCCATCTCTCTCATTGCTCTTTGCTGCAGCAAATGGGTAGAGTGGATGAGAGGACATCCTGGAGTCTGTTCAGCTTCTCTCCGTAATTCCTATCAGGGCTTTGGCTTGGTTTGCAAGTTGAATCCAAGCTGTTTGTTAGCCCTTGGGGGGGGGGCTGTGTCCTCATTCAGTGCCAGCAAGAGAGGGGCCAACACAGAAGCCTTTTATCATCTGAGCCATCTGACATGTACTGAGGGCTGGGTGGAGATGGGTCAGGAGCAGAATGGTTAGTCTTACAACTGCCCATGGCTGTGTGCTGCCTGTGTCTGCTGGGGAGCAAGGCTGCTGTGTCTCAAGGGATTGGGAGCCCACCTTCAGGGTATGCAGCTTTGTTGTGCCTCAGTTTCCTTTCAGCCTTGTTACCTGGAATAATGCAACAGGATAATGCGTAGGATAATACAGCACTGGGATGTTGCATAACGCATGAATTGCTCCAATAGAGGAAGTCTTAAAATTAAGCTATTACCCCTCTGTGATGCAGCTGACATCCCAATCCAATTCCTGGTCCTGAGGAGCCCTGAGTCCTGGGGAGCTCAGCGCACCCGGGACACGCTGCGCAAGCAGCCTCGTATCCTTCCTTACATCCACTTAGCAAACCCACTCCAGGCTGTCTGGCTATGCCCAGACCTCAGCCAGCAGCAAAATCAGGTCGTCAAACCATTAGGCCTAGGAGGGAGGTGTTAGACAGAGCAGCCCAGATGCAGGTGCAGCCCACTGCAGTCCCAAGGGGCTGGTTAGCACGACCTTGCCTCCTGCAGTGCAGTCCTGTCAGGCTGGCCATCGTACAGATGCATGGGTTGCCAACTCTGCTCCAAYGCGCTCCAAAACTGCATGAGGTTTTCAGCTTCCCTCCGTGCACTGGGGAGGTTTTGCTGCCTAGATCGCCTGCAGRGATGGAGCCAGGAGGTAGCATCGCCCTGGGACCTTTGTGAGCCCCTCGCATGCTTTGACAGAGGTGTGCCCTGTCCCTTTGGGGAGATTCTCACTCTCCTCAGCAGTCCACAGATTTGGGTCAAATTAAAACTAGGCCACAGCAAAGGAAAGGGATTTTTTGCATCGCCTGCAYTTTATTTTTCAGTCAGAAAGAGAAGATTTTGGCCCTTCTCCACCTCTTGTAGCAACCTTCAGGAAGTCCTGGATGCACCTTCAAAAATCCCTCTTGAATGCTTTGATTTTTAGCCAAAGCATATCAGCAAGACAAACAGCTTGTCCTCGCAGTTAGGTCAAGAAGAAAGAGGCGGGTTGTAGTTTGTGCTCCTCCTCCTGCATGTCCCTGAAATCTCTGTGCTTCCCCTTCTGTTATGAAATGGAGATCGTAACACTCATTTTACCTTCCTGAAAGCTTGTGATGTTCTCTCAGGTGTTGACATGTAGAAATGCTATTAGTAACGTCCAAAACTCGCAATGTTTCTTACAGCTCTGTGGCTTTTGCACTCTGCTCTCTACTACTAAGAAAGCTGCTTGTAGCCCACAAGCACCATTTCAGTATCTTCCATTCTCTGTCGCCTGGTTCATCACAAGGAAATTCCCCTGGGGAAAAAAAAAAAAAAAAAAAAAAAAACCCTCCTGCCCTCTGAACAGATTTCTGTTTGATCTGCTGCCTTTTCCAGACATCATCACGTTACATCGCTGTTTATTATGAAGGCTAATCAGTGGCAGTGCTGCTTATATGGGATTTTAAATCCTGTCTTAGCTAACAATGTGGGGATTTRAATTTCTAGCTTGTGAGTATGGATCATGCTAGGAGGGCTGGCTATGCCAGGAAATTCCTTGCATTTTCTTGGGCAATTTGTTACTCTGTGCCTCCTTGCTGGAATGGGCTCTGACACAGCTTTTGTTTGCTGCGGCTGCGGGAGAACGGAGCTATTATCGTTCTTTGCCTTCGTGGGTGAAGCTTGTTGTTTTGGAAAGGAAGCTGGCATTTTCAGAAACCTGCTGAATTCACATCCTGGATGCTCATGCTCYCTGTGCCCAAAGCAAGCACAGGCCAAACTTCTTAGAGTCCTATTATTTTGTTTCGTGCTGTCTGTGGGATGGATGCACCTCTGGATCTGCAGAGACACTTGGGAAATGATTCAGTTGCCTAAATATAGGCAGGAGAGACATCCAGGATCTCCCACCTGGCCTTCATCTGCTGGGTCAGCACTGTGTGAGCATAGTGTTGGTCACATCCGGGTTCATTCTGTTGAAACAGGATGGAGGTTTGGCACCCTGACCAGGTAGAGACATGCTCCCACACACGTGCTGTGGACAGTGATGGAGGGAAAACGAAAGTATCACCGGATGCTCTCCTTGTAAGATRTGTGTGTGCATGCATGTAGAGTGGGTAGCAATAAATACAAATGTATCTAAAAGCTCTCTGCGCCGGAGTGGGGGGAGGTTTTGYTTCATTCTGATTCTCCTTGACAGCCTGGGTAAACTTGGCCGTTGTCAGGGATAATAAATGTTGCTAAGCAACATRTGATCCCAAATCAGCTTTATTAACCCAACTCCGTAGGAAGCAAAAGAAAGAGGCTGAGAATGGGGGATCTTGCTGGGCAGAGCAGAGAAGATCAGCAGAAACCYTCTTGCAAGGTAACGGAGCAAAGAAACTGCAGAGGATCTGGCTCCAACTGTCATCTTGGAGCCAAGCCTTGCCACAACAGCAGCAGTGGCCCAGTCCCATCTGGGAAGTGAGAGCAGAGCCAAGGACCAGTGGCGCTTGCGCTTGGGCTGGAGTGGGAGATGCACAAGGCTGGTCTGCATGCTTTGCAGTCCTGATGACCTTCTGCTGTGGGCAATGTGCATCTCTGTCCTCCTTGCTGGCTTGAGCTTTGGTGTTATCATTTCTGGTCCATGAGCTGCCATGAATGCGTCATTGGCTTGGAAGGAGTGACAGAGTTTTTAAAAGACAGAGACACGAGCATCAGTACAAATGATGAAGCTAGCTGATATCCAGAGGGGTTTTCCCAAGGAAGAATAATACAGGAACTGACCTGTCTTGTTTTCCTGTTCCTCTCGGATAAGTAAGCCACCTCACCTGGGGAGACACAGGAGATCATGTATGAGACCCCTGAACATCCCTCTGCAGGTCCAGGATACTTCCTCCCCTCCCCTGCACTGTCAGTTACTCTCCAAGTTCCTGACTTATGTCCCTGAGATCTTRTTTTTGGCCTGTCTCATTACAACCAAGAAAATTTAAACGTGCTTACTGACTTCTTCCCACGCAGGTATGGGGACRGAAAGGAAGATGATTCGACCCTGTCCCTCCCCATCCTCACCAGATGCACGTTCCCTCCTGCTGACTGCACAGAGGGCTGCAACTGCTCCATTGCCTTTTCTCAATTCCTTTCCTGCTCAGATACTTTCACTCTTGGATTATTGCTCATTAGCACAACACTCAGGAATGCAAATAGCACGTGTCTACCTCCCTCAGTTCCACACACACAGCAGCTGGGACCAGAGGAGGCCAAAACAAGCCCAGTGACTGTGAGTGCATCTAATTGAACAGACCAAATTCAGACACATGAACAGACAAAAGCTTTTCAGCAGCAAGAGCCACCATTATCTCCAAGGTARAGCAAATCTGGACCTTGAAACTATGGAGTCATAGAATCATAGAATCAGTAAGGCTGGAAGGGACCTCTGGAGATCATCTAGTCCAACCTCCCTGCTCAGCAGRGTCACCTAGAGCATGGTAGAMAGGGTTGCAGCCAGGCGGGCCTTGAAGAYCTCCAGAGAAGGAGACTGCACAACCTCTCCGGGCAACCTGGTCCAGCGCTCCGTCACTCTCACAGGGAAGAAATTCCCCCTCACGGTCAGGCGGAACTGCCTGTRCTTCAATTTTTGCTCATTGCCTCTTGTCCTGTCACATGGGACAACTCAAAAGAGTTTGTCCCCGGCCCCTTGACASCCTCCCTTCAGGTACTTGTACACATTGATCAGATCCCCCCTCAGTCTTCTCTTCCCCAGGCTGAAGAGGCCCAGCTCTYGCAGCCGTTCCTCATRGGGCAGGTGCTCCAGCCCTCTGATCATCTTCGTAGTCCTATGCTGAACTTTCTCCAGTAGCTCCAGGTCTTTCTTGTACTGGGGAGCCCCTACACTGAATGAGCCCAAGTGTCCACCCAGCTTGCCATCTTGGCTCCAGCAGTGTCTCTGGCAGTGGAGGCCAAGGGAAGAACACAAGTCTAGAGCAAGTATTTATTTCTGCTCTCCCAAATATGCTCCCAGCCTCCAATGCAAGAGGAGGACCTTCTAGTTTTCATAGGTGGTGCCATATGAACACCAGCTCAGTGCTTAGCAGCCATCTCCACTGCGAAYGAGATGGTAGGAATTCTTACGAAGCAATAATGAATGAGGAAGGACATCATAGTGGTTCTGTGCAGAAACTCAGTTCAACCATGCCTTGAAAACTGTGACTTCCCATCTCAAAGAGGGCAGAGCTGGAAACAGTTCAGAGGAGGGCAGTGAAKCAAAGGTCTGGAGCAGTTTCCCCACACGGAACAGCTGGGTAGGTACTTTCTGGCTTTGAAAAGAGATGACCATGGAAGGACATAATAGAGGTCTAGAAGCTCATGAATGGTCTAGAGAGGGTGAACAAGGGCAAGCTATCTTCAGTCTCAAGCAGTTCAGGAACCAGGGATCATTGAACGAAGCTAGTGGGGCAAACCATTTCAGCTTCAGGAATTCTCAGAAATGATTTCTTCACCTTGTTTTCTTTGCTTGTATTTCAATTTCTTCTTATCTATTCGAGTAAGTGAGATGGACAACAGGTAGATTTTTGTTAGAGGAGAGGAAGCATCTCCTGCAGCACTTACCTGGCACAGAAGTACACTTCCCAGTGGAAAATGTAGCTTTAGCACTGCAATCTCAAGGATGGCTGCAGGGGACTCAGCTGTGATCACACACACTAGCATAAGCCAGTCCTCAGCTGTGAAGCCCAGAGAGGTTGTGGAGTCTCCTTCTCTGGAGATCTTCGAGGCCCACCTGGCTGCAACCCTATCTACCATGCTCTAGGTGACCGTGCTGAGCAGGGAGGTTGGACTAGATGATCTCCAGAGGTCCCTTCCARCCTTACTGATTCTATGATTCTATGAACTGGGCTCAGTGAGTCCACAGTCTCCTCTTACCCCTGAAGCAACTCTTGGCTGATCAGATTACTGCGGAGGGAATGGTCAAATCTGGCSGGATTTTGCAACAGGACTGGATCCYGCATAATACAAGAAACCTGAGCTACTTCTCATTGGTTCAGTCGCTGACTTCCTTTGCGCCTTTTGCTTCCAGCTCTCCTTTGTTAGCACAGAAGCAGCATGTGCTTKTTTTTTTAGCATTGCCACAGGATATTTTGTTTAAAAGTGTATATTCKTCTTTTTCTCTTTGACTTGATATAGCTTCAGTTTTGGTCCTAGCCCAGCAGGTCTCAAACTACACCTCATTGGGCAACCCTCATGACATCCTACAGACCAGCATTCATAGTGGGGTGAAGCTTCTAAGTGGACACACAAGTGTATGGGGATGGTTTCATGGGCTGTCCATGATACTCTCATAGACCCKCAAGTAGGGAACTGTTGCTCTCAACCTATTGGAGAGGACTTCTCAGAGCACCATATCCACAAAAAGTGCTAAAATATTGCCTCCAGGGGATCCCAAAGAACTCAGATAATTTATAACTGCATGTCAGTAATTCTCTTCTGATCTTTTATTGCTGACTGCAGGAGGCTGATGACTTCTCGTGTTGTATATTCATACACTCACTGCATCTCTCCGTTCATGGAGGATATATTAGGTTTTAATGAGTTAGGTCTCTTTGTGCTTTGGTCCTTAGTATGTAATGTCTTCTCTGGTCATTGGAGAACACTAATTTTGAGAAAGTGAAAGCTGCTCAGGTCTCTGAGTAGCTACATTCTGCCTTCTATCCTGGTAAATTTTCCCCTGGCTATTTAAATACACCTAATTTGACATGCCACCATATAGATCCATACAGATAGATACACCTATTTGCAGTTCTCCCAGAGAACAGGCAAAAATGCTTGAGGAATATTACATTTTGGGATCAGAATATTCCATTTTGCCTGGAATTTTATTTCTTTGAGAACCTCCCTAACAGTAAAGCTGCTGACACACCAAATGCTCCCACCTCCATTTCCACCAGTATTTTTTTTAAAAAAAAAAAACCTTAAGAAAAATCAATTGAAACAAAATCCCTACCTTTTTTTTTATCACTAAAAGCATTTGACTTCTACCTGGTCTGTTTTTGATATTGTTGTTGCACGGGCTGACTAAGGTGCATAATCTGCCAGACTGCAAATCAGGAGGAACTACAGTTTCTCCTACATTTTTAACACATAGTAGGTTAAATCTTGCATTGTGAGCCAATGCAATGCCAATGCAATTGGTTGGCTGGAGTGAGCAAGATTTTCTACAACAGTTTCATGTGTGCCTGAGTTAATCTTTACCATTGAATAGCAAGCGAAAGATGTTCACTTCAAAAATGGGGAGTCTTTGTGAGACGAGTTGGTGGCTGCTAGAGGGTGGCCATGTCACGGCTGGCACTGGCCTTGAGGACAGTGCCTTCCTGGGGCTGCTGATCAGGGCAAAAAGACTTCTGGATTCAGATAGACAACCTGCCCAGGTACAATATTCATGAGCTGAAAAAAAAAGGTTTTGTACGCTCTGATAGCTGATGGACAAGCAAGTGTTTTTCGCCTCCTGTGTCAGGGAAAGAGCAGAGATGCTTGGGCAGCTGTGAAGGCAGAAAAGTGCGAAAATCTAAAGCATAGGGTGCATGTGTAGCCAGAACCACGAGTAACATCATGGCTGCTCACCATATCTGGGTCTCCTGAGTCTCTCACAATGAGGGTATCTAAGCAACCAGAAAATGTTTTCTTTGGCTCAGAATTGCAGTGCCATTTTTCTGAATTCCAGTTTTTGTCTAGATGCAGTCATAACCTGAGTTCAGATGTAAGCCAGATGCAAATACGCCTTTCTGCTTTATTGCTTAAAAGCCAAAGCTACTATTACAGAAAATGAGTCCTCCACCCTGCTCATGTATTGGCTGCAGGACTTGCACGACTACCCTGTGAATACAGGCTAAGGCATTGCTTAGCTAAGGCTAAGGCATTGTGTGGACTTAGCATTAGAGAAGGACAAAATCTATTCTCTCTTAAATACTTGACTCTGCAGTTTACCACAGGTTGTCTAAGTCACCTTGCCAGCCTTGACCCTCTTCCAGCATCCATTTCCTCTCTGCTCTCAAGTCATTGACAATCTCATGGTAAAGCTGATTTCCTCATTTGTCCCCCTTGGACCCCCTTTTTGGCTCTGAACAGGATCTCACTGATCTCTTCCAAGGAGACTTTGGCAAAAGAGTGCATTTATTCCTTTCCCTTTTATAGCCCCCTTCCTGCCCCACTACTATGGACACTCAGACCTTTTTCCTGTCATCCTCCTCATCTGATCKCCGTTCTGCTTTGGCTCTCTCTTTGCTTAACCTTTCACTGGCTTCTGATTCTTCTTGTCATAGCCCAATCACATTTTAATTTTTCCCATCATCTGCAACAACCCTCCTTCAGCTCCAATCTCCTCTCCAATGTGATCTGACTGCCACCTCTGTGTGGTTGATACGCCAAGGTCTGGCTCATCCTCACTGAAGCCTGCATGCTCTCTCCTATACTTCCTCTTCAAACACAGATGGGGACAATTTATTTTAAACTTCCTTGTTGTCCATCAAGTATCTCCTTAAAACTCCACAACGCTGTGATGGCTACAAAAACAAACGGTTGAGAAAAGCCAGTATTATCTCTTTTTCTCCTTCGTGCATGCTTTTCTTCATGTTAGTGTTACTGATGGTATCTCATAATGTACTTGAGTCCTAAGCTCGTGGGGAGAGTTCCATGCTCTGTTGCCTGGATGGAGATTTGAGAGAACCTGGAATGTGGAATCTCTAAGTTAAGAGTCTCTGTTGCTAGGGTTGTAACATCAACAGAAATGAGTCTGAGTCACAGGGGTGCCCTAGACAGACAAAGCTGCTGGACACTGCTGAACACGTAGGTGCTGGGGTAATACAGGGATGTGTGTGTGTGTGTGTGTGTGTCTCCTTCCCAGACAGGCTGCTAACACCAGTCAACACTGGCTGGTCTCAACTAGGACATGCTCGTGATTTTGTAGTTCAGTTTGAGCCTCTTAAAGGTTTGGTTATTTTCATAGGAAGTGCTGTCTGTGTTTGTACACCTTGACATGTTGGAGTCCTGTGCTCTGACCAGTTCTTTAGATGCTCTGATATCAACAAATAAGCAGGGATRGGAATGAAAAAGTCTTACATCAGCTCTGGAAATTAATGATTTCTATGATTGGAGGCAGAAAATACTTGACAAGTCCTTTTATTCCCACTTCCCCACGCAGAGGGCTGGGATTGACATGAGCTGACATGCTCAGCAACATTTCCCAGGTGCCTCATGCTCTGGCCAGTAAAAATTCCTCATGTTTCAATGTTTATAAAATGAGACTGGCTCTCTTGAGCTGGTTCCTATCTCTGCTGACTTTGCAATTTCAGGCAGGCATGAATGTTTGCCTGGCAAAGCTTGTGTGCCTCTGAGGTCTGCTGTGCCCTGCTCCAAGCAACAAATACATTGCCTCCTCAGCAACCTGGATGCTTGAAATGTTTGATGTGAACACATAGATAGAAAAGGAATAAGTAGCGGTTTATAGAGGATACTGCTGGTTGGGCCAAAGCAGCCATGAAAGAGCAGCCTGGGGAACAAAGCTAAGCATCCTCCCTTCTTTCCACCCATCCCATGGCCTCAGGCACCCTGATGTCAGAATGTGGCAAAGGTGTGCTGCGTGTGTCAGAGCCTGAGGGCAACATCTGCACCAGCAAATTAAACAAGGCAAGGGCAGGGGCCAGCCTGGTTAATTGTTAGTGTGCTCTCTGACAGCTTTGTTGCATGCCAAACATCTCTGGAGCAGCACTCAGGAGACGGTGTGGGCTGGAAGATGCTTGTAGTAGGTGATACAGACGGACTGCCATGGAGGGAGCAGAGAATATATRGACCTGAGCTGTGCAGTGCTACTTGGCCTCAGAGCCAGAGAACAGGCTTGTTTTGTTTAGCAGCATGGACATAGTCCTCAATGTGCTTGYAGACCCGCAATTTCAGAGGCTGGTGAACCCAGCCCTTGATGAAAATCAGATCTCCCTCTACAGAAGGAGAGAAATAGTCCTGAGCCATGTGGATGCTTTTCAGTCAGTGTGTCCCTAGCCCAGCCAAACTGGCCCCATGAAGTCAGAGATCTCTGCAYGTCCATGCTGGACATCCTCCAGCCTTTAATTCAGGGAAGTCATCCTGGAGAAACCCAGATCTCCTGTACTATAGTCCTCTTCTTGAGTGTTCTTGGAGCCTAATACAAAAATACTGATATCTTTCTTTCCTTCTGAAAGAAGCAGTGCTCCAAGCCMATTTGCAAGCACTGAGTGCTATACATAAGCTGAGCCCCTCTCCTCAGTGAGGCAGAAAGGAAGGTGTTGCTATTTATTTAGGAGGTGTTGCCTTGGCATGATGGGCTTCCATGTTCCTGTGTTTGGCGGCCCCTTTGTTTTGAAACAAAATTGTTGATGGGATACAAACACTCTYGTGGGAGGGGGATTCAGCTGCTCGTAGTCTCTTCTAGGGAGCATCTGAACGATAGTTTCTCCCTTTCAAAAGAGACACAGTGAAGCTGGAAAATGCTCAGGTGAGGACACTAGGACGATCAAAAGTCTGGAACGGCTACCATATCACTAAGCAGATGAAGATTTATCAGACTGGAAAGCAGGCGTGTGAGAAGTGATATTAAAGAAGTCTATAAATCACCGAGCAGTATGGGAAGGGTGGACAGAGAGAGTATGGTCACCATCTCTGCCTGTACAAGAATTACAGGACATCAGATGAAGGCAATAAATTACAAATACAAAACAAACATAGGGAGGTGGTTCTTCTCCAACTGTACAATTAARTTGTGGAATTCCTTGCAACAGGATGTTGCCAACGTTAAAAATCTACTGGGGTTCATGAAGCAACCAGACAAATTCATGGAAGAAAAATCCACYGAGGATTATTAAATATGAAAACATTCTCATGGCACAGGAAATCTGAAAGCCACAAATTGTTGGAAGCTGACTGGATATTTTGGGGAAGTATCTCAAACAATTTGCTCTATTCTGACACTCTTCTCTAGACATCCACTCTTGGCTGTGGTCAAGGACAGCTCACCAGGATAAACAGACCTTGCTGGTCATTCTTATAGTCYTACATTTTTCTACCTGAATACTTGATTATAGTTAGAGATCCCAATAATTTTAGGTCCCAGGACTTGTGAGGATGCTTCGGTGGCACACTGCAGGAATTTCTCCTGTCTTCTGGTGATGCTGAGACTGTTTTCTAGCCAGAGGCTTGGTACAGCTAGAGATAAGTCACTTCCACAGATAGCATACATCAAATGGCTCAGAAACTGTTTATGCTACCCCTGTATGCTTAATATTCCTCCCTTCTTACGAGTCACCATGGTTTTCCATAACAGAGAGCTTTGTTTTATCTGCATCTGCAGATCAGCTGTGGAATCTCTGGATTCAGCGGGAAATGGCACATTGTAGATATATGGGCCTAATTGTATCATTATTGGAGTTTGGASCCTTATAACGAGGCTAGTTGTGATGAATGTCTCATTTTCATGCTCCTAATCCACAAGAGTAACTTCAGCAGGGCTTAGACTCAAGTTTTGTTATCTGCTTGTTTGCACTTTTGAGCAAGTACTTCTTTTATTGCTGAGGTACGCAAAAGAAGGTGTTGTTACCTCCTTCCTCAGACTTGTGTGAGCCAAAAGCTTTCGGCAGACCATGCAGCACCCTTGGGACCTGAATGTACTTGCCTGCTCTTGTGTCTGCTTAGCCTGGGTGCCATGGTACTAGAAAAACATTACTATGTACCTCTTTTGCAGTGCCTATTCCCAACTTTCTCCATGCCCTCTTCTCCATCTGTTTATTTTACAGTCAGGCAGGGAAGCAGTCCAGAGAGCTGATCTGCATAAAAAATAAGCAGACCAGAAAAAAAAAGTGGTGGTGTTTTGAAAGTTGTGCTGGCTGCAGCTGAAAGGACAGGTGAGTTGTGGCATGCAGTGATGGGTGGGGAAGGATGAAACAGGCAGCAATATCTTCAGCTSTTTTTTCTGCAAAGACTTGGTGCTATCAAGCCGCAACCTTAATTTGTATTAGAGTTTACACAATGCCATAAGCAAATTTGCTATCTTCTTAGAAAAYTGTTTGTGATCTAGAGCTCCATGTTTCGGTGTCTTTAAATAGGGCTTGTGCTTTTGCCAAAAAGAATGGAGGCTTGAGCTAGGTTTTCCTTTCCTAGTGGTATCAGGATGTGCAGCTGCTGGTGGACTCAGGAAGGAGGAAAGGTCTTTACCAGGGAAGCAGTGCTGCGACCTCACTGTCACAGAGCGTGGTGCATGTCCCTGGGCATGCGCTGCCAGTTGTGCTTTGTGCTTTATGGTGTCTCCTCTCCCATCACGGCTGCCTCTGACCGTTGTCACACGCGCGACCCTCCACATGGTTGTTCTCTCAGAGATACCGAGTGACGGTAGCTGACGGAGACGTGAYTGTAGCTTCCAGACACAGATCTTGTCCTTGGCAAAGGGCCAGAGGCAGAGGAGTGCAAAACCTCTTTCACCTGAACTGGAAAGAAACAGCACGGATTGTCAAGGCCTGGTTGCCTGGGGATGTTTCTGTGTGTGTGCATGATGGCTTACCTAGCCCTCAAAGGCATCTCTTAAAGCTGAGTCTAAAAAAATGCATGTCTTCCAGGAGAGAGAAGGGTAAATCCTGACTCCAGAACTAGGTAGAGACAATCCTTTTTGAAATGACTTCTTGTCCTGCCCATCCCCATCTGAAGCAAACCTACCTGCAGTAAACATGCAGAGGGCTCAGGCTTTCTAGCTTCTGCCAGATAGGAGCAAAGCAACCAGCTCCATCATGTCCAGTGTCCCACTAGACTGTCTTTCCTCTCACTTCTGCTTTACAGGGTGACTCCTCCAGAGCAAGAAAGGAACAGGGTATACCCAGGTATGCAGAGGAATCAGTGGTGATGAAATTGCCACCCTAATTTAAGGATGAGGCCAAAGCAAGCCAGGCCATGAATGCTGCTGAGTGCTGTTTGTGGTTGATGTTAAACCATTTCAACTTGGTGACCTGTAAAGGATTAACATRCTCCCTTTGACTACCAGTGGGTGATCTATCAAGGCAAAGAAAGAGACACTTGTGCCTGGGAACCTCCAGGCTGTTGAGTTTCCTGATGCTGAGCCTGGCTCTTCTCCCTCTTCCCAGAGATCACAAGGGAGTAGGGAAGTCACGATGTTGGGACCTACTGGTTTGATGGCTATGAATCTCTGCTGTGCTACAGCCACAAATTAACATCAGCTTCCCCATCTGACTTCTCTCTACAGAACCGAGGTGACATTTCATCCTAGGACAAACCAAGGCCTGCAGCTGGCTGAAAAAAATCCAGCCTGTTCAGAGCCAAAGGTGAGAAGAGACTGTCAGCAAGGTAAGACGCGAGGCTGGATAGCTGTTCTTTTGACAGCTCTTGCTGATTTGCAGCTGGAGGGGCTGAAGCCTGGAGGCGAGGGTACAAAAGAATGACTGGGATGTGAATCAGAGAAAGAATTTTTCTGTCCTTGGTGCCCTTGGTGCTACACTTAGATGTGTAGCTTGGTCAATGGCCAGGTAGGACATCTTGGCATGCATGCGGGGGGGAATTTCTTCACTGTGAGAGTGACGGAGCACTGGACCAGGTTGCCCAGAGAGGTTGTGCAGTCTCCTTCTCTGGAGGTATTCAAGGCCCACCTGGATGCAACCCTGTCTACCATGCTGTAGGTGACCCTGCTTGAGCAGGGAGGTTGGACTAGATGATCTCCAGAGGACCCTTCAAACCTTACTGATTCTATGATTCTTTGATTCTCTGGTAGGGCTAGATTTTCTTATTGGATGTCAAAATAAGTAGCCAGATTGACAGCTGCGGTCAGTGTAGGGACGGAAGGATTCTGACATGCACTGAAATTGTAGTCCAAATGTTGTCACGGGATTGCAAAGTTTTCTCACTTGCTATACACACTGCTGAAAATCTGCACTTTGCTTTGGTGCCTAAACAAGATCTGGACTCCTTGGAAGATGTGGACATCGATGTATGTGTGTGTGTTTGAGTGGGACCAGGGCTGCAGAACAGTTCATTTCCCACAGTTTCAGCCACACTGAGATGGAGCTGACAGAGAGTCATGCCTCTGAAGATGGTCATTTCCTCTCCTTTTCTTCCAAGAGAAGGATTTGTTCTTGCATCTTAGCCAGAAGCCAGACTGTCCTGCTAGGTTCTGCTCCTGCAGATGGTAATAGTTGTCTTTCTACAGTCACTTGTATTTTCATCTGTAGCCTTACAAATCTCTCTAGTCAAAAGGACATACCCTTTCTTTATTTTATGATGCCAGCCAGGAAAAGCCTCCAGGAGACAGTACAGCCTGCAGTACAGCATTTTGTGCCTGCTCTCCTATCTGTGATGGGCTTTGCTACTGGAATGAAACAAACCTGTTAGGCTCTTTCTGCTGACCCTCTTTGGCAGTGTTTAGCCTGCCCAATTGCTAATCCAACTAGCCGAAGTCAGTTCAAACATGGTGCTTTCCCTCCTGGCCTTTCTAGCTTTTTTCTGAACCTTTATGTTTTTGATGTTCTGAAATAAGATTTAACACTCCTGCTCTTGAAGGTAGCAGAAAGGCTTCCATGGCAGATGAATAGGAATAAAATCTTTGGGATAAATGCTCCATTGTGGTAGCTAGTGTCATATTTATGCTTAAAGACTTTCCAGTGGGATTAATTGCCCATATTTTTAGCCATATGAAAGCAAGATATTGAAAGTAAGCCTTGCCTAGGCTTTGCGCCTAGGCACAGAGTGTGATTCCTCCCACCAGTTTGAGGGTGGAATGGATCGCATCTCAAAAGACCAATCTCTTGCCATCAGATACTGAAGGAGCAGCAGAGGAGTTACCTCTGAGTTTGAAATGGCCAATGCTTGACCAGCTCCTCTCCATCTGAAGCTGTCACAATGTGAGAGCTCCCACTTTATTTCCTGCACCGAGGGGCTGCATGGAGCTCTTCCCTGCAGTGTCTAAGCTTTGTGTTGCTCCTGCAGCTGGCTTCATGCTTTAGTCTGAGTTCATCCATAAAGCAATGAGAGGGAGTAAGAAGGCTTTTCTCTTTCAAATAGCGCAATCCTGGGATTGCCTGCTGTGCCTCCAGCTCCATCTCCAGCTGCTGAATCCAAACAGTGGCCAAAGGTCATAGTCTCAGTCCTCAAATGACTCAAAAGAGGAAATGCTGTACATGCTGAAACTGTCTCCTTGACAAAAAAGCAAGAAAAACATTACAGCTGGTGTTTAAATAGCCTGACCCCTAGTAACACTGGCTTACTAACTTTAAGAGAAAGGTAAATGCCATGTTTGGAACTAGAAAGGTGATTGTCAGAAGGAATGGTCTGAGGTGGTGAGGGGAAGATGCCCTAGTGCCTAGATCAGGTTCATCTGCAGTCCACATAGTGACAAGAAAAGCAATGGCTTGCAGGTGCCTTACAGAGCATGTGGATATCTACGTGCCCCATGTGTGCATTGCCAGGACCTCTGGGACAGCCAGGCTGAGGATTGGCCTCTCAGTASTAGATTCAGCTACTAAGCCTTGTCTGGGGTGTAGAGAACTAGTCCTGGGGGTGACACCAGCAGCCCGCTGAGAGTGGTGATGATCGTGAGCTGTAGGGGARGAGATGGTGTGAAAAGAGACTGGGAAATGCAACTCATAATGGGCACTGATAGAATAATCTGATTATGCAGAACTGACRTCCCGATCCATGTTTGTCAGTGGTGGGCTCATGCCAGGGCTGARGAATTTGTAGCTGGGGGCGATGCACAGCCTATGACTTCATTTCATATGCCTGGCTGCCCTGTTCAGGCATCGTGGCTCAGAGCAGTCAAGTGTGGCTCTGGCCAACCTAAACAGTCCTTCAGCGCTCTCCCAGCATGTCTTGCACCATCTGCCATGCCCATATGCCTCAGTTTTGTCCAAAGGCACTCAACATATACCCTGGACACCACTCTGGTGTAGTGTAYTGTGACACAGCCCCCACAAGGTCTTTGAACTGAAAAATAAGAATAATTACATTTTATGCCACAAAGACAGCAGGGAACCCAGAAGAAACCAACAGCAAGCACTGTTCAGTGTGGACATGATTAATCTATTCCAGGGGAATGATATTTCAAAATGGTGTAGACAAGAGCTCCCAGCATTTAGCCTGGAGGCCAGAAACTGTTTCCTAGAGAGGATGACTAGGAGTACAGAGACAGCCTGAGTTAATTAGATCATCTGTAGCTTGTTCAAGGGGCGTGAAGGATCTGTTTGACCTTTTGTGATGAAAAGGTCCATAGCCTTGTTTTACAGAGTAAAACAAGAAGGTCTAAGCCGCTGAGAAAACACTTTAGCTCAGCAAATTTGACCAGCCATATGGAGAGCTGACCTGCAAGACTCTCCTTTGCAAAGGAAGGTTAGAACAGAGTAATTACCTGTCCTGCTCTGGTTTTGTTTGGGGATTTCTGTGTGTAGTCTTTCAGTGGGAGCAATTGGAGCAGTGACAGAAGGACAGGACTTTTCTACTAGGAGAATGGGGACGCTCCCTGACTCCCTCTCCAGGCAGCAGCCACAATCAGTCTGGCTTTCTGGTTTAGAGGTAGATATAGACGGTATATGTGGATATAATTGTACTGTTGACTGTGAGCTTTCTGACAGAAAACAGCCTTGCAGAAAAGGGCCTTGGGATCTTGCTGGACAGCAAGTTGAACATCAGCCAGYAGCATGCCCTTGAATCATTGAACTGCATATAATGCTACATTARCAAGAGCATAGCCAGCAAGTTGATGGAATTGATTATTTCCCTCTGTTCAATATTTGTGAGACATGTCCAACTACTGTGTCCCATTTTGAGCTCTCCAGTAAAAGAGAGACATTGACATACTGGGTAAAGTTGAGCAGAGGCCATTGAGAAGGTTGGGGGCTGGAGTACATGAGGTAGAAGAGGATGCTGAGAGAGTAGATTTGTTCAGCCTGGAAAAGAGTAAGAAAGATGATATCTTATTGCTGTCTACTACTACCTAATGGGAGGTGTACAGTGAAAGGATAAGATGCACATATGAGGAAAAAGTTCTTCCCCCTGAGGGTGGCCAAACACAGGACGAGAGGGCCTGAAAAGTGGAAGAAGCTCCATCCCTGGAGATATTCAAAACTCAATTGGACAAGGCCCTGAGCAACCTGAGCTAAYGGGCACTGCTTTGAGCAGGGTATTGGACCAGACACCTTCAGAGGTACCATCCAGCCTCAAARGTTCAAAGGTTCTATGGCATGTGAATATGTGTACATAGATGGTACATATAGACAGATACACATGAGAGATGATTTATCTGGGATTTGAGATGCATGCTGAAGTTACCCACAGCACCATCACTGCGTAGTGTTCCCTGACCATGAGCAAATGCAGAGTGTGAGGAAGCAGATAATTTCTAGTTAGAGYTTGGCATTCCAAAGAAAACAAGGACTTTCACTTGTTGTCCCACTGCTCCCTTAATGCTCCTTTATGATTTTGCGTTACAAATTGTTCTAACTAACCTAAAATATGAAATGTCCTGTCCCTCCTGGGCCCCTTTAATCGAGTAACCAGACTATGCAAATGTTACTTCTTATTTGATGTCTTGGCTAAGGGATGAGGGGGYAGAGTGACAGAGGAGGAGTGACCACCACCACTATTGGCTGCTTTGTCCCTGCAGCAGCAGCACAGGGCTTGTCCTCCATCCTCCACTCCTTTGACTCATCTTCAATCCCATCATTTTCCTGTCTTCTCTTCTGAGGGAAGGCACCCTTTAACCTATGGGAGTCAAACTTCCATTTTGCCTCTGCTGTCGACAAGGCCTGAGCCTACTCTGATTGTAAGGCTACATGCAACCCTTCCTCCTCCCCAAAATTAATCATCTGAATTTTAATCTGCAAACTGAAAAGCCCCCCTCCCATTGGCACCACATGTTCTTCAAAGCACACGAAAATCCGCTGCCACTTTCCACATCAGAGTAGGGATTTGTTTTTCCTTTGTATGGGGAGCTGGGCCCCTTCCTCCCTTGGGAAACTGGTTTTTGGAAAGTCAGTGATAGCAGCTAGAGCCTGGTTCTGGGTGAGGGATGGGCTCCCAGGGTTATCAGACATAACCAAGGTGTCTGTCCATGATTGTCCTGCTGATTTTGTCGATATGCCTGGCTCAGCTTCCTTGCAGGATTTGCACCCAGAATGCTGCAGAATAGTGCTATTGAGCATGTCCCCCAACGCACAGGAAGTGATAAGCATGAGGAAAATGGCAAGCTGTGATTACATATTCTCAGGAATTTTGCTCTTATTATATTGTGCATAATGTCACTAAGTCTTTAAACTGTGAGGATAACTCCCTTTTTATGCTTTGCTCACTGTATCTGTCAATATCTGCAACAAATGGGGCAGGTATCTACAGAGAAATACATATTTTTTTCACTCTGGACAACAGGGCTACCCAGGCTGGTAAAATGGGGCAGGAAATCCGTAGAAGAGAAAGAATCTGTGCATGGATCACTGTAAATGTGTTGCTTCCTTGGTTTGCACAGTTGATGGTTGTGGGTCAGTGTCCTCTCACCCTCACTTCATCTATACCCATGGACTTGTAGGTCAGACTTGCTAATCCTTGGTTCTGAAAACAGGAATTAGCACTTTAGAAAGGTAGCTGGGTGAGACATATTTCAATATATCTCATTGAAAGGCATGGCAGCAGATGAATTTGAAGGGTCTTGGGCTGTCAGACCAAGTGTGGCCAGCACTAGAAATTTCTGGGAAATGGTAAATTTCATTTGTGTCCTGCTTGAGTACAGAAATATGCATTTTCCCTTCCAAATGGAAATCTCATAACATTTTCAGCAGAGGGAATGCCATAAATGAGTGCTTCAAGAYTAAAACGTGAACTGCAGGAATCAGCACTGTCAACTGAAACTAGTGTCATTCTTGACACTAGTTATCATTCTTGACAATTTTAAGGCTGTTATTCCAAAATGAGAAGAATGGTTCTGGTTTCAGATGATGRCTACAAGGACTTCTAGGGGTCCTCAGGCAATCCAGATGGATTTAGGTCTACCTAAGACATTGGGCTGGATGGTTCCTTGGGTTATCTGACTGATGGAGCAGTGAAGCACCCYAAAAGACAGTCCAGCAGTCTGGAGATAGCATGAACTGGGATCGTTCCTGTAATGAACTGCCTCAGAACCTCCAAGATTATCTCAGTATTTGACTAGGAACTATCAGAGACTATTTCAAAGAAGTACTGATTTCATTGTGTCTTCTGGCTGGCCAAGGATCCTGATTGCAAATGTGCAAGTCTGCTTTCCTGGAAGTATGGATAAGCAAGTTTCTACAGAGCTTCTCACCCCATCGCATGAACTGACCATCAAGTTTCCAATTGAAATCTGTCTTTTCCAAAGGAAATATCTCTCTGACTGCGCTCCATTGGAGCTTCATTGAATACAATGTGTTTTCCATGACATGCTCACTTTTCCACAGATCTACATGTTCTGATGGGAAAAAATGTTTATCTGGAAAATTCCCAAGCAGCTTGACTGAGTTTGAGTGGTGTGAAGCAGGCCTGGGAGTGGGGTAGTGTTGAGAAACATCACTGCGTCATGCTGTCCTTTCCATCTCTTGGGAGTAACCTCACCCTAGACCTGACAAACCTGTCACTCTTGGCTAAAGACTCGGGTTTTCTGACTCTATTCCCAGCTCCCTAGTCTCTCTACAGAGCTTGTTTACATGGCTGTCTGACATGATAAAGCTATCACAGGGATAGCTTTATCTTGGTCTCCTAAGCAAACAAGACTTACATGAACACACTTTGTATAATGCTTGCAAGAGAGTTCTGGCTTCATCTGTGTCCTCCTTTACTTCAGCTCTCTTGAAGGCTTTGACCAATTTCCATCAGATTTCATGGTAGAAGGCACACTGATACAAAGTTCTTACAAGTTTCTTGAATGCAGGCTGCTGAGGAATGGAAAGAAACTGTCTCAGTGCCCAAGAGTTGGACTAGCTGGCACAAGAACCCAGCCCTTATGAGACAAGAAAGAGTTGAACAAGGGCGCTTCATGAAGAAAACTGCAGCTGCAGCTCACCTCTTAGCAGACACCAGAGTCCAACTACAAGGCACAAATCCACGTGGAGTCATTAGGTATTATTGACTCTACTGCATACAGATCTTCCCCTCTCTTTCCATTCTTGCAGAATGAGGCTGACAGTGCTAGAAGGCTCACAGTCTTCATTCATGGCTGGAGAAAAGGAGCCATAGGGTAGTGTATATTCTGCCTCCCATGTGGGGTCYGTAGTAGCTCTCCCTTTGCTATGATCAAGGCTGGGTCGCTTCTCTTTTCTCTGTTTGCTGCTCAGCAGGGAAGAGAAGAAACCTTGTGATAACTGTCCAGGAAGCTGCCCTTGGATTCTGCTTTGGCATCCAAAGCTGTATGTGGTTCTGGAGCTTACAAAAGGAGATGTTAATGTTTCATATTAATGAAACACTCCTGGCTCAGCTAACCAGAAGTCTATGCTGTGCAAACAACAAACATTCCTGCCTGAAAATTCATGCTGTCCACATTCCTCCAGGGACTGAAATCTAACCATTTGGGAGGCTCCAGGAGCACGCAGTGCACTCACTTGAAAGTCATGAGTCAATCCTTCCCCCTTTTCTCTCCCCCCGTCATGACATTTAACTGATGTTTTAGGCTTATCTGCCTCCTCATCGTGCAGTACCAAACTGTAGGGCTGGAAAATTCGAGGCAGTCTAGTGTATAGCTTTCTCCTCTAACCATGCAACTCCAAGGATGGGCTTTAAGAAGGACGCTGAAGATCAGGAAACTCCTGATGAGTTGGTGTGAGCTCACAATGCCCCTTCTTCTAGAAATATCTCAGATGGATAAAAGGCATCAAACAGAAATGACATGTTTTCTAGCTTCTGCTAAAAACTGAGCCTTTGAATTCTGGCATCCAGACTCTGTCCTGGTTGCAACATGGCCACAGTTACCATCAAAGGTAAGGGTCATATATTGTGCACACCTGCACAGAACGTCTGCAACAAGCTCCAAGAGTCATCTCCCACAAGGATGCTAAAAGCATGTTGAGATGCAGTCTGTAAGTTGTCTCTTAGCTCTGCYGGAAAAACATGGGCTGAATGATGACTCTGCCACCAACTGCATCTCAAGAGTCCTGCAGGAAAGAGGGTTTTTTGTAATGGAGTAGCAAGCCCCTATGAAAACAGACAGGGAAAACTTTGGAGAATAACTTAATGCTGTCAAATCAACTTTGCACCTGCTCCTTTCCAYGGCTGGAGGAAGTGGACTTCATCCCTGTGGGACCGTGACTTTCTTTTGCTTGTTTTGCTTTGGGGCTCTGCATTTGCTGGTATATTGTAGGCGGATTGTACTGCCCTCTGACCCTGCGTTTTTGGAGACATAACACATCTGCTCCTTGCACTCCCGGTTTTGAATTGGAGTCCCCTCCCCAAACATCTAAATAYGCTGCTTCCTGTTAGTGTCAAAGAGGCTTTCACAACCTCTTGCATGACAGCAGTTGACATGTGGAAAGGTGATGATGTCACGAGTGRTTGCTGCAGCAACCAAATGTCAGGGTGCATGCACCCTTTCCAAGAATGCGGTTGTGGTACAGATCTGACACAGAGTCGGAGTAGATCCTTTGGACAGAGCTGGAGGAGATCCAGGTGATGCCGGGACTGTAAATATGAGTGTGCCTACTGTCCAGGGTAACTCTCTCTGATACATAATTGCGGACGTGAGGAAATGATTGCCAGAGAGGAAGTGAGTGTGCATAGGAGTACCTGCATCTCTGCAAGGGCCTGACCTCACCCTGAAGAACGAAACTTGAGGATCAGTAATGTCTGAATATTAAATCAGACAAAGCAGGAAGAGGTGCAGAAAAGAACCCTGAAGGAACTGGAGGCAGATCTCTGCCATTGCTCATCAGGGCAGTGGTCCGGGGAGCCCAAGGGGGTAAACTTTGTGTTTCAGGCCTCATCTCTCTCTCTTTTCATTTGGGCCATAAGGCACCCTGGTGCCCCTCCAGCTCTGGGGTCCCATATGCCAGACACATGAGCTTGCCTTCATCTCTAGAACCAGCGTGGGATAGCGGTGTTGCAGCCCCATGATCAGCCAGCGTTKGTGCTCAAGGGAACCCTCCCGGGCAACAGATGCCCTTTCCCGTAATGAGGCTGGACACGTTGGGTCTAGTGATGACCCCACTGTGTGACCCAGTGTGCAGGGCTCAGGTGCCTGCGCTATAGAAAGAGGCCGTTGCTTAGGCTCAGCAGCTGAGCTGACCTGACAAGAAAGCTTTTCAGCCTTGTTTCTTCCCTTCACCCTTACTCTGGCTATTCAGGTTCACACCCTCTCCCCACAGCAGACCCTTTTTTGAGCAGATTCAACTCACTAATCTGGCAGAACACTATCCCACTGTCCAGGGGCAAAGAGGACAGGGGGAGATGAGGGAACCCCCTTCTAATGACAGTGAGCAGTTAATTTAGTTCACCATATTTCCTGAAGTAGGCCCATAATTTGAAAAGTAGCAAAACTTTCCCTTGTGTACAACTAGGAAGAACCAGGCTTACTTACTGGAAAATATGCATGTGTTTCAAATTACTTGTGTACAGCAAGGACAGGGCTCAGCACCTCCAAGACTGATGCGTTGCTTCCTGAGCTCGCAGCTGATTCTGTGGAATAAGAAGGATGAATATGGAACAACGCAGGAGTGCTGAAACATCAGTCAACAGGTTTATCAATTGGTCTTGATTTTAAGTGCACTATTTAATTAGAGTCGCAGAGGAAAACTTTYGAAAAAGTCCCCCAACTTCCAAACACACAAAGGTAACAGTCCAAAAGGGCTTTCTCAGAATTCCTCCAGCCCAGTAAGTACCAGCCAGATGATAGTTTTTTTTCTTTTTTAATGGAAAAAACAGACTATGCAGGCAATTGATCTGATGTTTCTTGGTGAGCAAGGATAATTAGATCGTTGTAACTATATGCTGCGAAGTGTTCTTGGACTTTATAAATAAAGGTCAAATGCAAGACACTTCCTGCTACTTTTGCTGACACGTGGCTGCCATTTAATGATTCATAATCTCTACACACGGCTTGGCAAACAGAGGGGATTTTTTTTATAGGAGCTGTTTTCCACTTGTGCAAGCACAACAAAGGATTTAAAGGGGCCTGCTCCCATCCACCTACGGGCACGGCAATTTTCAGCAAGAGCTAACTAAGGCGAGTAGGACGGTGATCAGGGGGCTGAATTATGCACAGYGGGGGTCTGATCCCCCCATGCAAAGCTTTTAGGGGGCTTCAAACGGAGGAAGTTTGAAGCTGCGCCTGTTTTTGCATTTACGTTGCATTTTTCTGTTGTGCATCACAGTGCCGTATGCAGCTGCATAAATGTTGCTGTCATCGCATGGCAGAGGGGGAAAACAGGCCCGGAGAGATAAGAAAACCTGACGGTGTTTGTATAGGATTGCAGCGGGCTTTGGTCTTCTGGTCCACAGGCTGAGCTTTAGATATCAGATGGGCACTAATGGGCATGATTTCATTATCTCAACAAGAACAGGAAAAATGTTTACATGAATTAAGAGCCTCTCCACACAGGGACGGCTCTGCGGTTTGCACAGTGCTAGCAGGACTCTCACTGAGGCCTGCAAGTACAGCGACGACTGTAAAAGGTGAAAAGGCCCCTTCAGTTTTAGGAAGCCGGCTGAGCTTAATATGCCAGKAAAATCACAAAGGCTTTCTTATTCTCAAAGATTTATATTTAAGTCGTGTAGAATTGTAGCTATTTTACTGGAGATAACCTTTTCTCCTTGGCTTTTGCGCAGAAAGTATCTGCAAGATTCAAGCAGAGCTGAAGCTTTGAGAGTTGCTGAATATTTGGACATTTGGGCTGAATGCAGAAAAGAGGAATGACTTTTTTAATGCACTATCACCATTTCTTGGACCACCCGGGAAATCTGCCTAATCTCCAGGTTTTCTTTTAATAATCTGATGAGAAGTTTATCACTGATGAAAGTTTCTAATGGGAGTTGTGCTGGGACATATAACCTAGGATGTGTATTTGTGAGCACCTGATTCCATTAAGGATCATTTTTTGCCTTTGATGTTTGTCTCATTTCATTTCATTCGGTAACCTTTTTTCTTTTTTCTTTTTTTTTTTCCTTGTGTTCATGGAAGGCCCAGGGAAATGGTTTGAATACTGTTGTGACAGCATTTGAACRAATTCATCATTCTGTCAGTTTGGTATTTGCACTGAGAGCTAAAAGCTGAATGAAAGGAGAGAGAGGGATGGGAAATCTGGAGAGAGCATATGAGTGGGAGACTTGCCGTCCGTATTCCTACAGACTGAATCCTGCTGCTTAAGTCATTTATTGAAGGCTGTTTTCTGGTAAGGAAGAGCCTCAGCACCACACAGGTCACCAGCCACTGCTGGCACACTCAGGAGTAATGAATCACTGACGCTGTCTGTTGGACTGAGTCACCTGCGTGGACAGAGACCTTTTCATAGAAAACATCCCTTGGCAAGAACCAGCAAATCAGTAAAAAAATCCAGGTCTCTTTTCAGTATCYTTTGTCAGATGAAAGCGCCTCCTTGCAGAGAGTTTTGCTCAGYTGTATATTGCCTGCTCCTCGGGGTTTTGTCTGTGGTTGTGTCCTGGTGCAGAATGACCTGAGGTTTCCAGCTGGCAGAACAAAGCCAAGGGATCGTGTTTGTGGGTTGTTTGTTCAGTGTCCCGGTAACAGGACATTGGGCACCTGGAAAATTTGGCATGCAGAACTTCAGTGTTTCATTATYTTTTTCTTTTCTTCCAGATCCTAAAGCAATTGAGGAAAAAAAGAAAAAAGGTTTAATAATCCCTTCCTTTTTTTTTAACAAAAAAGCAAACTGTGTGAGGGGAAAAAAATTAATGGCAGGCCAGTTTCTCACCTGCTTACTTACAAACCACATGAACATGGGCTTGGGGAGGCAAGTGAAAGCAGAGCACAGTCCTAGATAATAGAGGAGGACATGAGAGAGGGCTGGAAAATCTTGAGTGCAAAAGGGACAGGGTGGCTAGGGAGTGGCCATCCAGTGTCTCATCCAGTACAAGAAGTAGGGGCCCGCAAAGAAAGTTAATGCAATTGGGTTCCCAGCAAACAGTGGAGGTGAGACCTCATGCAGTGGGGAGCAGAGCTGTAAACTTCTTGCTTAAGGATGTTGCAGATACCAGAAGGTTCAGGAAGTGAATGGACCAGAGCTCTCTGGAATTTACTAAAYGGACAAACCGTATCAGGTTCAAGAGATGCCTTTAGCTGAAGGGCCACGCTGCAAGCCAAGATATGAACGGCTGGTTTTGTGATGCCTTGCACCTCACCACGGAGGACCTTATGACAATGCTCGGCTTTGGCAACTTCCTTTCCCAAGCCCCTTCCCACTTTTACCTGCCCCTGAGAAGGTGACTTCCTATGCTCAAACAGGCTGCTCAAACCCAGGACTGGAGCAGCATGGTTGTTCTTATGCTTTTACCCTCTCCTAGTGATACTAGGCAGCCAGCCAGCATTTTGACCAAAATTTTGACCATCTGCTGTTACGAATTCTYTTCTTCTGCTTCTCTCCCAACAATACTCTGCTGCTCTTTAGCTCTGCTGTTGGGTGATTTTACCGGTTTATGTGAAAGTCTTGTTTTGCCCTTTCTTTGGGAAGTGAGACCAGAGGCCTGTTTCCATCAAAGGGTTTTGGCTGCCTGATTCCTGCTGCTTGCCACCAGTTCTGCCCACCTATCTGTAGCATGCTGCTACCTTTCTCCTTCCCATTTTAGAGCCATGAAAACACATCCTGTCCTCTTGGAACCATATCCTAGAGATCTGAATGTCACAGCAGGCTGCATGGTTTAACACAGGAAACATTTGTGCCTGCTATTTAAGAGAAATAAGTTGCTCATGTTTCCCTGGGAACCAGCTTGTCAATCTAGTTTGCTCGACTCCTCTGTTATTAAAATAAAATGTGGAAGAGTAAATGGATATTTTGCAAGATGCATGAGTTAAATRCTATTTGAATAAAGAAGAGGAGCCTAAATTCTAGCACTTTTTCAGATGGATTGTTATTCTTTTGGATAACTTCTGTGGCTAGCAGGATTGTGTGTTCATGCACAAAACTTGGAGGCTGTCTTTAAAAAAAACCTGTGGCTCTTCTGTTGTCATATTATGCCCATATGCAGATTATACATGATATTTGCTCCCCACATCCCTTGGCACCAGCTTCCTCTGTTGCTTGTGGATTTATGGAGGCTGCAGTCTCTTCTCTACCCTATTTTTTCAGAGTTTTTCTCTTCACCCCTGGAGCGCCTCTGCTTCTGATTTTGTGCAGGTTATYYGAGAGCTTATCTTCAAGACCTCTGACTTAAAGACTGCAGGTTATCTGTGGGGCAAGCTATTTTTAGGAAACCCAGTACCAAGATGTCTCATTWCACTTGGCAGCGTACACGTGCAGAACACAAAGACAGCCTCTGTCCTGGGTGTCTTGCAGACTCGGCATAGTGAGGAGTGGAGAGACAGGCACAGACAGACAGCATGGCTCAGGGAAACAACAGGACTGTTTTGGTCAGCAGCAGTGGTCAACAGCTGCGGCCTATGAGCTGGCATCTATAGGCACTGCAGTGCCCAGAACAACAGCAGAAAGGGAGAGATGGGGTTGCCCTTCTGATCCGACCTGAGAGCCGAGTTGGAAGTGCTGATGGAGCAGGAGGGCTCTGAGGACTGTTCACTGGCTTTTGCAGGTATCAGCCCTTGGGCTTTCTGGGGGAACATCAGAAACAGAGATATATTGGCTGAACYTGGAAGTACTGCTGACACCTGACCAATGATGGAGATCAAAAATGAGACCTGTAGGACTACTCTGCATTTTTCCACTATTCTCACTGCAGTTGCCACTTCTTGCCCTTTCCTCTGTTTCCTGCTGTGAGATGCTCTAACGCAAGTGCTCAGCTAAACCTCCTCCCAGATTTCCACATTCAATCTTGTTCCTTTGTACTTGCCCAATTTTCATTTCCTGAATTCTCTGTGTTCACARTAGTCTGAGTGATTGCAGTTTCATGCAACCTGTGCTGCACTGGCAACAAAGTGGAGTGAAGGTCCCTAAGTCCTTTCATAAAAAAGCAAGCTAGGTGAGCCAGGTCTCTTCCGGGGATGAGTTACAATCATGAAATGCTTGGAGAGGTGGACAGCAGTTGACTGTTCCCTCTCTTCTACTATAAGACCATATGGGCATTAAATAAAGATAGCAAGCTCAGAGCAAACCAAAGGAGGTGGTTGTTCATGCAGTTCCTCTGTGGAACTCCTTGATGCAGGATGTTGTAGATGGTAAATACTTATGTTGGAAGAAGGGACAAATTCATGAAAGCAAAATCCAGTGAATGCTACTAAATACCTAGAAACTATGTCTGGTTAATGAAGTCTCTGAGCAGAAAATAACTGGGAGCTGAGAGTGGCAATTCTTACTCTTCTACTTGTGGAGGCAGGATACTGGGCTAGACTAATACTGTTCTTTCATTCTTTGCCAGATCCACTTTTCCACCTCTTTTTTTCTGCTTTTTTTTCAAAGACATCTGCTTTGTGGTGTGGCTGTGTCTCCTGAAGATGACATCCTCCAGGAGGTGAGAGAGATGTAGCAGGTCACAAAGTGGCAAGCACATGCAATAACAGCATGAAATGCAGGAGCCTGGATCTGTGTGTTCCTTGCCTTGCATGCATGATAGTAGTGAGGACTGAAGGTTCAGGACTGATTTGTTTCTTGTGGCTAGTGTTACACTTCCCTTCTGTTAAACACACTAGTAAAAACACAAACCAAATCTTGTCCAAAGCAAATTTAATAACTGGCAAGTGTATGTACAGTGATTTAAAACCTCAGATAAGGACTGTCCTGCATGAGTGCACTGTTCCTGGGAAAGGAGTGCTGCTGATGGGAGATTAGCCACTAAACCAGTTGGACCTTGTGGTGCCTGTTGTCCTGGTTCCCCTCTGTGTTGATCCTCAAGTTGAAGAGAACAGGCAAAGAATGGGAATGGTGGCAGATATATTCCAGAGYATAWAACACTCAGAGACATCAAGTCTCAMATCCCTGTTACAGAAGCTCCAAGCTCTGGTGAGGAGGTGATGGAAAAGTTGGAGAGAATCAAGCAAGAGTAATGAGAGACCCTGAAGGGACTGAAATATGTGGATCATAACGAAACACAGTGGAAGCGTCACAGCCAGATGCTGTGTACGATGAGGCACTGTGAGAGATCCGGGCTGTCGAACTGCACAACCTCTGGCCAGTGCGCAGATGTGTGTGTTTGCGGGGGTGAGAAAGCATGCTCTCTTTTAACCTGCTTTTTGGCTGTGCTCCTGTGAAATTATTTTTACTTTCCCAATTAAAGAGAAAATAGAGGAACCTCACCCAGGAGAACTTACAGAAATAGGATGATTTTTTCAATTTAGCAGAAAAGAAGTATTTGGGGTGTAATGCTTGATAGGTGCAAGCTAGAAACAGGGACACATTTCAAACATTCAGAATACAACAATTTACCAAGGATTGCAATAGACCTTCCASGCATAGACTTTTTTTTGTTGTTGGAAAGCGGATGCTTCTCTCAGCAGGTACATTCTTTCGGGAAGCTATATAGGGAAGTCTTAAAGCCTGTGGCTTTCAGGATATTAGAAGAGATTATTATTTGAGCTGTGTGATTCTGGATATCACCTTCCTGGAAGGGAATACAGAAGAAAAAAAACCTACAAAGGGAATTTCAAGAGCTTTCCTGCCCACCCGGACTTCTTTTGTTTCTAATCGCAAAGGTGAACTGGATGATTATTTTGTGTCTAGATTGTTTATTATAGCAAGGAAATACTTATGATAGATCTCCCTGTCACCTAGACAGCCCGTCAGATGATGACTGAATAGCAAACGTCATTATTACTCATGCCTTTGAATTACTGTAGCTCTGCTGGAATAGGTCACAAGGCTTTTTAGCAAAGAGCAGACTCTCTGAAGAGGCTTTTGAAACCGCCTGTCACTTGAATATACTTTCAAAGGAAAGCTGCTGGGCTCTCAGATTCCCTTTGTAGTTTTGATAAAACCTTTTATTGACTTATTGTCAGGGGATTGTGAGGAGAAGGGGAGAAACATTCACAAGAAGTGATACTGTTTGATCTTTGCCCTTCCCTGTTGTGTTTATGATCAGTAGTCTTCCTTCAGATAAACCTTCTAGTAGGATTTTGTATTTATATTAGAATGCTTCTCTCTCCTGCACCGGATGTGGTTTTGCTTTTCATCTTGGGAATATATGTTTTTGTTTGACTATTCAAGTGTCCCTGAAGTGAGTGAATGAATCATGGAAATTCTGTATTACGTATGTATGGGAAGATAATAAAGCATTATATCTGATCTTTAGTAGTAAATTTGCTTTCTCTGTTGTATTGGGAGCAGGTTGAATGGATTAGTTTCTCTCTAGTAAAAACTAAMGTGTAAAGGATGGAAAAGTCAGCTGGGCTGTTTGGAACGTTTTAATGTCATTACTTAACACAAGCATTTCCGARCTGTATTTTATGTACTGCTTGGAGGAACACACTGCTCTAAAGTCATGTRTAGCCCATCCTCCAGCAGGCAGCCTCAGGAGCCAACAGCAGTGCCCTTATGATAGTGATCCTGGCTTCAAAACTCRGGAAACCTCTGCTCTCAGAAATTTTGTTGGCTCTTAAGTTATATTTTAACTTGATAGAGTTCTATTAGAYGCCAATGGATGAGTCGATCCCCCAAAGATCTGAACGTGTGCTAAACTTCTGAGATGTAATGAAGCTTTTTGACTGCAGTCATGCTCTTAACTGTGAGTCTTAGAAAGAGTGGGGAATTGGTCTGTAAAGTATAGCATGCCTTGTAGTTTGCATGAGATGGCTGAGCACTGAAAGGATTGCTTGACTTCTGGGGGACTTCTGATGATGGCTCTTTTGCCAACCTTTCAAAATCTGTTGTTAGAAAAGTAAAATAGTAAGAAGCAAAGCCTTTTATACTGAATATGAGGAATACTGTATTTTGGAGCATGGAGGGATACTGAATGCTACACAGTTTTCATCCTGCATTCCTACTGGAGTCTTTTACAGGCAGCTGGATCTTTATTTTCCTAAAAAACGTTTCACGTCATGCTTGATCTCCATCTCATCTGACCATTCTAGGAATATGGCATTATGTTGGTCAAGATCTACAGGACAATCACTTAATGTCTTTGAATCATTACTTTGCTTGACAAAAAAAAGGATCAATCCATCCTATAAATCCTCTTGACATGACTTCAACCATCCATAAATCCAGAAGCATAGCTTAATATAGTATGTTACAGGAAAAGTACAGGTATTCCTCCACCCCCTCCATTTCCATCCTTAGCTTTCTGATTATTTCGCTATACTGCCTCCCCCCTTTGAAAGTTTGTGTGTAGAAGGACATGAGATCTGAGTTTTTTCTGGCCCCCACTGGGAGATTTTGGTGAAATGCAAAAACCTCCACAAAGAGGAGACCTTCCAGGCAGTATCCTTTTCTTTCTTTATGACTCCAGCTGGCAGCTCCTTAGCTGTCTTCTCAGCTGTACTGCACAAGAAGATCTTTCTCCTCAACTTTTGGGTTATATTCCCTGGATTTTGCAGTTGATCTTTGGAACGCATCTTTGGAAAGATCTCTGATCTTTCCATTTGCATTTCATTCATAAACCTGCGGTTCATGGGCATCTTCCAAGGAAAGATATTCTATTTACCTTGTTAGGCCAGCTGTTCACAAACCATGAGCTAAGAAGATAAATGTCAGAGGCACAATAAGTGCTTATTTTAGGATCTCCTCCAAATTCACTGGAAATACTGAGTATGACACCAACATCAGCCATACCTGTCAATTCTTCATTTTAAATATATTTAATACTGTATTAAACACATGCTTGTAATACAGTATTGCTCTATTTTCCCACAGGTAATTGCATTTTCATGTACCCTCAAAATTTCTTGTAAGCGTGCCTAAGGCTTTTGAGCTGCCTAAGCTCTGCTGCCAAATTTAGACTGGAGAAAGAGAGTTGAGCCCAAGGGACCGCAGCTACACAGAGCTGTCTAGATTTAGTTCAAATCCTTCAAACTGCAGCCGAGGGAGCTGCAAGCTAGTGCAGTTCTGGAGCACGGTTGTTTATTTGCTATGGAGGAAATAGAAGTGCCATTCAGTAGGAATTGGCTCACCAGCTTTCCCAGCTGCTGGATGACTAGTAGCTCTCATGGGTCAGCTTGCCTGTGGGAACAGGGAGCATCAGCCTGTTCTTCACTGTAGCTTCTCTTTGGCTAGGACAGACATGGCCTAGATTAGAGACGGCTTCCAGAGGCAGGTAGTCGCACTGTGAGATGCTGAGCACTTCAGGCAGGATATCTTGGTTTCCTCTGCTTCCCCTCCAGACRGGTAGCTCCACGCCGTACCATCCAACTGATCCCATTTCCTCTTCATCTCGGACCCTGCCTGGTCCCATGGGAATGGCTGCTCTTTCCAGTCAATGCATTCTACCTAGTTGCCAATTCTTCCCTTTCCAGATGTACCCGGTTAAAACAGGGATGCGGCTCATTTCCCTGAAGTCCTTTAATTTGCAAAGCTCTGCTTCCATCTGTAGGCTCTGTGGAGTCCCTGTGCTGAGCCTGTGGAGCACGTGCATGGGCAGGGCTGCTGCCTATTCTTCGACAGCAAGATGTCTCTTTGATGCCTGTTGTCCAATACTGGCTGTCAAACAGTACCGTGGCTGCAGCTTCCAGGTACCATAAGGTGCTTTGCAGGAGTCAGTTCCAGCTGTGAAAACAGCAATAAAGCAGTCATAAGACAACGAGGCCTGGAAGAAAATGACACATAAAGGCTATATATATAAAATGGAAGAGTTTGTATGGTTCTTACTATTTAGTTGAAGCTGGGAACYCCATGCTATTCTTGCTGTTTTCTCCAGATGTTTTCCTGGCTAGGCAATCCAACCCCAGCTTTGCAGGTATGAACCTCAGCCAGGCAGCTGAATTAGTATGTTTTATAAAACCTTAAAATGTTTGAAGGCAATTTGCACACACAACTATTTTCATCCAACATGCAGTCTTTTCTCAAGACCTTCTCTGCCATGACATCCGAAAGCTTAACAGGGAAGCTGGGGGATACTTAAATGTTTCAGCTCTGCTGGTGCATCCTCATTCTGCATGTTAGATGTTGCTCATCTCTGATTGTAAACTTTTTCAGAAAGGGTCTATAATTTAATAAAACATGCTATTTACAGGACCACTACTTGAAGACTGGTGTTTATCATGTAGCTGTAGCTGCCTGAAAGACATCAGATTCAGGAGCGTGTGATTCCCGTCACCAGAATGAGCTCTGTTATATGGCTTTCAGTGCTGTCTCCTGATCTGTTGAATAGTGGAAGGAGATTTGTGCTTTCTTCTGCCTTCAGCAGAGGTCTGTGTCATTGAAGAGGTTTGTGTCTTGATGGTAATTTTTAGCATGTGTATCCCATAGCACCTAGATGGCATGTCTGAGGGGCACTGTGGTTTAATGCTGTAATTCCCGGTGCAATCCTTTACCCATGCTGTCCTCAAGAAGCCAGCAAAGACCTATGTATACCCAGGACTTCACCTTTGCAAAGACATCTGCAGCACCACGCTATGCTTTGTAATTAGTAGTTTGATATTGCTGTGAATTTTCCTGGCTTGCACAAACTGCTTGATGTTTTTAAAGGAAGAAACATCATATACTTGCAGGTAGGAACAGCATTTTAGGTCTTCCCATGTTGGTCTTGCTTTTTTCCGCGTGTTTGCTTCCAAGCTGAGTTCAGTCTCAGCTTGGGGGCAGGGGGGAAAGAGCTGGCTGCGGAGGGGCTTTCCCCGAACTCGGAGCAGCATTTGGGGATGGCCTTCGCGGGCGGGGGGACGGGACGCCTGGGGGCGGCGGAAGCGTTTCGGGGGCCACCTAAATATTTTAGGGGCGACACCTGCTCCCGGGAGCCGGAAAGAAGGTGGAATTAATTGGCAGGGAGCTTCCGTGGATTATTATTTTATTTTTTGGAGGGGAAGGAGGGAAGATTTCGGAGACCCCAAGGGAGGCTTTCTGCGGAGGGGGCCGCCCGGCCTGGCCCCACACGCGGCCACGGCGCGAGGAAGGTGGCGCTTGCCGGGCCGGGGGGGAGATGAGGCGCCCCGGCCGGGGGTTTGGAGGAGTGAATGCCTCAAAATGAGGGATTAATCCCCAAAATAGGCCCGAGGTGTGTGTGTGTGTGTGGAGGGGGTGGTGAGGGGAGAGGCGAGGGCCAGGCCGCCGCCGCCGCGCCAGGCCGCGCTGCCCCTCAGCGGGGAGCGGCGGGAGGCGGAGGAGAAGGAGGAGGAGGAGGAGGCGGAGGAGGAGGAGGCGGGCAGCGGGGGCTCCTCGAGGCGGGGCCGGGGCGGGCCGAAGGGGAGGGCGGCTGGAAAACAGGCCGGCGCTGGTTCTCGCCTCGCAGTGCCAGGAGGAGCCGCCGCCGCCGCCGCCGCCGCGCCGGGAGCAGCGAGACGCCGAGGCGAGCTGGGCGGGCGGCGACACCGCGTCCCCCTCCGGCCACCGCAGAGAGAGAGGTACCGGCGGCGGCGGCGGCATCATCGTCCCTGCGCTCCCCTCGCCTCGCCGCCCTCCCCGCCCCGCTCCCCGCCGGGGGAGCCCGCGGCCGGCCGGCCGCGTCCTCGGGAGAGGGGCGCCGCCGACCCCTTCCCCGCCTTCCCGCCCCCCCTTTTTTCCCGCCTTCCCCCCACTTTTTCCTCCTATCCACCTTCTTTCCACCTTTTTCCCTTTATCCCTGTTCCCCCCCTTTCCCCTTTCCCCGTTTCCCCCCGTTTTTTCCCCTTACCCCCCGTTTTTCCCCCTCTTTTTCCCCTTTCCACCGTTTCCCCCCTTTTTCCCCTTTCCCCCCGTTTCACCTTTTTTTTCCCTTTTCTCCCCATTTCCTGCCTTTTTTCCCTTTACCCCCCATTCCCTGCTTTTTTTCCTCCCCATTTCCCCCTTTTTTTTCCTTCCCCTCATTTTCTCCCCCTTTTTTCCCTTTCCCCATTTCCCCCCTTTTTTCCTCTTTTCCATTTCTCCCCCTTTCCCCCCTTTCCCCAATTTCCCCTTTCTTCTCTTCCCCCATTTCCCATTTCTTCCTCTTCCCCCCATTTCCCCCCCTTTTCCCCTCTTCTCCCCATTTCCCCCTTTTCCCCTCTTCCCCGTTTCCTCCTTTTTTCCCTTTCCCTCTGTTTCGCCCTCCTTTTTCCCCTTTCCCTCTAGTTTCCCCCCTTTCTTTACCTTTCCCCCAGTTTGCCCCCCTTTTCCCTTTCCCTCCATTTCCCGTTTTCTCCCTTTCCCTCCCTTTCCCCCCTTTTTTCCCCCTTGCTCTTTTCCCGACGCCTTTCCCCGYGCGCCGRCGGCGGGGTGCTCGCGGCTGGCACRCGTGCGCACGTGCTYGGCGGCTCTCGTTCGCACCGGGCCGGCGCGATGCCGGTGTCTGGGCGGGTTTTCCGGCAGGTCCGTCGCCTTTCGCAGCTTTACGCGGGCTTTTAAATCATCGAGCTGGCGCGGGAGCTCGTCCTCGGTGCGCAAGAGTGAGATGCATCAATCCAATCGCATGTAACCGAAACCCGACCTCAAAACAAAGGTTTTTAGCAATATACATCCTCGTTCCCCAAATACAGCTGAGCTGCTTGATCCTTATTCTCAGCTCGCCCTTAAAATTCCTCTATTTAGAGGCACGCTGTCTCGAACCCTGTGCAAAGCCCATCGTAAAGAGTGCGGAGCCCATCCGTAATTGCCCTGCTACGTTGGATGCAAGCACGAGCTTTATGCAAAAGTGAAACCATCTGTATAAGCTCGTAYGCGGCCACTTTGGGATCCCGCGCTAGCGCGGGGTTGAGTCCAGCGCTCTGTCCTTAGCTCACCCCGCTGATCCACTTTTCCCGTAGCGCTAAGACCCAGCACTGCGCTGCAAGTTCCCCGACAGGTTTAGCGGAGGATGTGTGATCAGACAGCGAGCGTGGCTGCGTATTGTGTAAGAACGCTYTGTGTTTCCAATCTTTTACAAATGTTGTTTTATTGACTTACTGATAACGTTTTGCTCTTGCAGCTCCCTTTTTTTTTTCCAGATTGTTAGCCTGATACAARCTAATGTTTTTTATGGTGCTTCCTTGCAGCAGATGTGCAGTGTTTCTGTTTTTCAGCGGATAGCAAGGTCCGTAGATTCAGCTGGCTCTGCCTCTAAAAAAAGACGAGTGTCGTCTTTCCCTAGTCATCCCCTCCTCTCCCTCCCTCATTCTGCCCTTTGTGGAGTGGGAAACTGGACCGGGAAGCAGATAAATACAGAGCTGGCAGCAAGACAGGTCTCAGATCTGACTTGGTGTCTAGATAGAAATTGTGGCATGACCACTGAAGTGTTTACGTGGGCAACTTGGGCATTAGAGAAGCAACTGGGTGGTATTTTTSGTGGGATTTTGGCCAAATTATATGTGAAAGTGGGCTTTGAGATTGGGGCTTTACCTCATGTAAACACCGTCTGATGTTGAGCGCTGTTGGAGCGCTGTTTATAGTCCTCAGTCCTTTAGCCCGCTGGAGCTGGTTTGCCCCCCTCTTTCTTGAAATGATGGCTCTGGAGTGGAGGGGGRACACCCCAAATCCTGGGAACCCAAATCCTTTGCAGTCTACAAGCAGCCCTGGATAACCCTCTTGGTTCTTCACTTGGATAACTGTACTTTTTCTGAAAAAATCTCTGTTGTGTCTTTGCCACCAAGCGACAGAGTGCTGTCGGAGTGTTAATTGTGGTATCTTTGAAACACAGTCTTTTTCTGGGGCAGGGAAATCTCAGTCAGCTTGATAGGGATGAGRAGATTAAGATAGAGTTTGAAAAGCTCTGTCAGATTGCTAGCTTTCCTCGAAAGCAGAAGGACACTTACTATTTATGGGCTCCCAAGGGACCCTTGCATCTGAAAGGTGTGAATGGTGTTCTTTTACCTGTCCTCACCTTAACTAAGTAGTGTAGTTTGGGGTTTTTTGCAGTCTTCTACCTTCTGTGAACTCCTGCCTATCTCAGTCTATGGGACCAGCTTGGGAAGTTTGGAGAGGAGTTACTAAAATAATCCAGCTGATTTATTTTTTATGCTACGGGTTTGAGTGAATCATGTAGTGCGTTCCTGCTGCCTATTGCAAAAGTGGAGCTGCATGTCCTCTCAACCCCGGGAACTGGTTTATGTCACCTTGTGTTTTTTACGACCGTCTTCCCTCAGAAAAATAATTCTTCTTAAAGTGATATCAGATTCCCTGTTTAATTTCTAGCTGACCCAAATGAGGGTCAAAGGAAAATGGTGATGCTGGCTTCTGAAGTCTATGCATTTACTTACTTTRTATGCTTGGGTTATATCAAAAAGAAATGGAAAAGATTTTCTYTGTGCCTTTTACAAATATTAACGTACAGTCCATTTAATTTCACAAATCTGTCTGCCATCTCCCTCTTCCAGTAACTGTAATTCACAGACCTGAAAGTGGAAAAATGTAGACATGTCCCCTCCCAGGAGCTACAAACATCAGTCCTCTCCAGAAGTTAATGAAGTCAAAGCTATGGAGATGAAATAACTGTTTTTTTTTTTTGTTCTGTTAGTGAGTTAAAAAGTTGTACCAGAGTGGTAAATAATAAATTAAATAGATATAAAAAATCTTGGAAATGAAGTAGATGGAGAGTGCATTTGAACTCYTCCTTCTGAAGAGAGTGTCTAAACCATGTGGCTTAAGGATCCCTCCTGCTCCACCTTGGTGAAAATGTTAGTCTGAAACACAGCACTAACAAGGGACGGTGATACCAGCCCACCATGTAATAACCTGGAGCCTAGCAAGTCTGTAAAAGAGGGATTAGAAGCATAACCATAGATCAACTAATGCCACCAATTACTTGTATTAAGGACACTTAAAAATGAACTATTTAGCAAACACATCACAAAACATTGTGCCCTTTCCAGAACACGTTGTCTGTCTTGTTTCAGCCAGAGCCACTGAGGGAACAGGAAATTTCTGAGCTGTTTTGATGACACATCCAGTCTTCGTCAGCTCTTCCTGGCTTATGGGTTTCAATGTGGCCAGGTATTTCATGCTCTGTACAGAGGGCGCATTTGTATAGGCATAGTAATATGACTTGGGTTTATAGTAGTCACCATGGAAATTATGATAAGTCTTTGCTTGTTGAAAACTGATGTTCCTGTGGTTTCTTCTAATTTTAAGAGTAAATTCCAGAAATACCATGGGTGGGAATATGAGCTATTTAGAAAATAAGAGCTTCGTGGCTACGCTGCTCAGCACGAGAACACCATGTGCCTCATGGTATCTGGAGCTCATGTTGGTGTATTGTAGCCGTTCACATGATGTGTGGCTCTGCTCTGAAAAGTGGCTGCGTCAAATCATGAGTTTGAGGTCCTGTGTTTGTGTCTTGGTATCTTTTCTTTTTTCAGCTGTCAACACTGTATTGCTGTGAAAATATTTTGGGGAGCATTTGCGGTTCACCTTCTTGCTGTATCTGAAACTTCCAGCTTTGCAAGCTCRGAGGTGAGCTTGATTTGGAGAACCACCTGTATTACAACCTGCAATAAAGGCTCTTGAGATTAATCTTGACTCATGCAACTATCTTTTCTGAAAGGAGATATTGTCAGTGGTGTTTTAGTTGTTTCACTCTACAGCTGTGCAGGCTGCCTAGTCTTTTATGGAGTTCATGGCACGGTCCTTTACCTTCACCTGACCAGAGTGCATCCGTCCTGTCACCAAAATATAAAGCCTGGCCAGCAGAGTTTGCACATGTTCTTTTGTCATCTCTTGGGAAGAAAAGGCCTTGGATACTTCAGGTAGCATCCRTGAAGGATCCTGGGGACAGCGGTTGGACTGCAGGCTGGAGGAACGATGGCAGGCAGTCAACTAGCATCCTCASCCTGCAAATAGCACAGCATGCAGGGTGGATCCTGTTTGCAGGTTGAACCTGGCAGTAGCATAACACRGACCTACACTGTGAGAGATGCACTGTATATGTTGCTGTCTATTTTTTTCCTGGGGATAATTAATTGCAGGGAAATTTTAAAAAGTGGTGCTTCTTTGAAGATTTTTAATCCATGCCGTGGTTTTAAGAGTATTTTTTTTTTTTTTTGGTGGCCACTGGAGTTTTTGTATTGTGATAGTATTGTGATATCTTGGAGCTAGGACCTGGTGGTTGTAAAAATGGGAGTGGCGAGGTGTGGTTTGGATTCTCATTTTTGCAAATAGGAAAACTATGGAGAGATCTGGAGACCACAGAGTAAATCATTGGTAGAACTGAGATTTGAGTAAGCAGGGCAGAGTCTCAGCTGTGTGAAGTCCAGAGAGCTGAATTTGCTTGAATAAAGATGATTTCAGCTTGTGGGGTATCTTCAGTTTCCATTATTTGGTCACTTATGTTTCTTTTATCAAGTAGTCTTTAAAATGTTGCAGAGTCTTTGTAATGGCTTGAAAATTTAATTAGAATCTAGTTTTCTTTTTTTAAACTACTGAGTTCAAAGGCAGGAACTACCTTTTAAGAAATAAGAAAATATTTGTTTTCCTGGCTGACAAAAGTAGAGTACCAAGCAATGKAGGATCATTTCAGAAGAATGGATAATTGTTTATTATTTTCTTCACGCTTCACAGTTATTCTGCATGATCACAGACTTTTTTTAAGTGTGTCCTCTAGATTTAGCTGAATGGCATTTAACAGCGTAGGTTACTGGCATGCTTGGAATGACTCAAATATTGGACAGGATATGATGGTGTTTGAAGGCTTTGAAGAGAGAAGAAAAAAACCTTTGGTTTGGTTCGTTTCTGTTGTGAAATACCTACTCAGAGAAGGCTGTCTTGTAGCTGAGGTGTCCAAGAAAAGACCTTTTGCTACAAGCTAACAGGTAATCTGCGGCTGTCCCTAAGCCAGCTGCTGAATAAGAAAGGAGCAGTTTCTTTTCCTTTTTAAGAACTGTGTTTGGTTTAATTAATTTTGCAGGGCAGATGGGGTATGCTGGAGTACTAGGCTTTTTCTCTGGAGGGTATTGTACAGGTGCAGCATTCAAGTGTGCTAACCTAATGTTTCTGTTGGACGGACAGACATTTATTTTGAAACTGAATTTAAAATTCTTTTGTTCCACRAGCATGCATATTCCAGGATGTAGGTGTAACCTCTTGCTTTGATCTCCAGTCTTTTTCTAACAGGATTTTCTTTTTTTGGAATTGCTTGCTGTTGTGGTCCCAGTGGACTCTGCTGGGAAGACGTGCATCATTAACGTGTCTGGTAATGCTTTGATTGAACTCTTAAAAATTGTGGACCTTTTTGGTAAGTCTGGGTTGCTGTGAGGAGTATAGTTTTGCAAGACACTGGCTTCAGCAGTGGAACTGCATTAAGCTCTTTTTATTGTGCGGTCCTGTCTCTGCCTACATGTTTCCTCMCTTGCAGAACTGTTCTCCACCCCCATCAGGACATAGTCTCATGATTGGCTTATGCTGATTTAAGACACTACTGCTATTGAAAGGGTTTGTCCCACTCAGGCTTATGAGATGCTGCAGCCGTAGACAAGAGGATCAGGGTGCCTATCTGCCTGACAGCAGGTTATTTTTTGTTTTTATAGGGTAGATTTTCAGTTGGATCCAATCCCTGGCCCATTGCATGACTGCCACTGCCAGTACTAGTGAGAGAGTTGAACTGCRTCCCTTGAGAGCAGTGCAAAATTAGATCAGTGGACTGAAAAACTGTGCCTGCAGATGTACAGGAGTGTATCCATAAACACACATACACACACAGCAGAGGGGGTATTTTTGCCTTGGATCATTTCTGCGAACTTGGACACTGTGCGGTTCYGCAAACAGGGACAACTGAGAGGCTGGAGATCTGCTTTGCAAGAGTTGAGCAGGGGGGAAGGAAGCAAAAGCTCTTAAAACCACCTTGCTGTCGAAGTTGATAGTTTTCAAGCTGTAACCCTGAGATAAAGGTTAGTACTTCGGGGCTTGCAGTTTGCAGTCTGCTGCTTGGATTGTCTGATCTCCCAGAACATTATGTGCCATTAATTAATTCTTTCAGAAGCACAGTGCTTCCAGTAATTTAGCAGACTAAATTAACAGTCCCGTTTACAGTAATGGGAAGCTCACACCGTTGCTCCAGTTATACAATAGCATCTGGTGCCGGACATCGAGAAGARCTTGACAAAGGACTAAATGTGACAATGGTCTTTAGAGATAAGCACTGGGCTATTAATCTTTTTGTCCCCTGATTCCCTTGGAGTGGGATCCGGAACTGTGTGGTGGGCTCCCTATACCCTGCAGCAGAGCATCAGGAGGCGATCCAAGGTTTTGATCAAGGGCTGCCTAAAGTCAGCTTCACTCTTGTTAGCTGGCTGCTGGAGGCTGGCCAGTAGGAACATTGTAGATCTAAGGGATGGCCGAAAGGTCCATCCTAACTAGATATCGCTTCACAAATAGTTTATACAGGTGGGATTCGTGTGTTGAAGTCTCAGTAAAGCACAGGGAGAGGCAGTGCTGGAGTTGAGTTTGTAATGCTAAGCAGATGATCTGAAAGTGTTTTTGGGGGTTATTTTTTGGTTTTGGTTAGAAGCATAGACATCTGGCTCAGGGGTCCCCAGAACGTGAAGGGGATCCACTCCTAAAGATTGTATGCCTGCATATATTCCAAGGAAGAACAGCTGAATGGCTTAAGGAAAAAATAGAGTTATTCTGGCTGCATGGTCCAAAATTGGAGGTCAAGTGCAGATGGGCTCTTGTTAACAACCATCCCCGTGGTGTGGGATGTGAGAGAGGTACTTGGCAGCTGTGGTCTGTCTCATCGGGAAGGCTGTGGTGTGTAGCTCCTGGTCATGTGTCCATGGTCCTATTCCATAAGACTTGCTTGTTTGTGTTGTATTGCTCTTCAGGAAGTGAGGCAGGAGTTACTATGTAAGAATGGGCAACCCCTGCCAACGGGATCCAATGGGATCTCATGGCATTTGTGTGTCATATTATGGAAACAGAATTATTAAGAATAGAAATAGAAATATTAGGAAAGTTCTTTTGGTCTGGGGCTGCTGCTGATACATTTTCTTGYCATATTTTTCTGTTATAACTGAAGAACAGTAGGGCTGGAAGGGACCTCAAGACATTGTCTAATCTAACCTTATGCCCCACAACTGGGTCAGATCTATCTAAACTTTTTCCCCAGATGTCTGTCCAACACAGTTCTTAAAAGCCTCCAGTGATGTACTCTCCCCACCCTCCCTGGGTGAACCACCTCAGTCCTCTGTTGTTCTTAGCATTACCAAGCTCKTCCTAATGTTTCCTGCTGCAGTCAAAAACAGCTGACATCTTCTTCATTTTCCTCTTTGCAGCAGTCTCTGGGAATGGGCAGTGGCTGCAGTTGGACGATTTCTTCTGTGAAATGCAGGATCCAAAACAGCAGTGTGCCATCTGGCACCTTACCTATACTGAACTGGCAGATTACTTATGACTCACATGTATAGACTTTGTGTTATCTTTTATTTGGCAGAAGCACAAATAACCGCTCATGACGTAATGTGTTGTTTCATTATGAGTTATGTCTCTCTACATACTATAAAAGTAAGACACATACTCTTCAAGTACTGTCTTTTCTACTGGGATGTACTGTGGGTCTTCACAGAGASAACAGTGTGGTAAAGTGGAGGTCCTTGTCAGCTGCTGTCGTCAAATCTTTCCCTGTGACTAATTGGGTTGTAATTTGGGCAGTTGTGCCCTCCCCATTTGACGTCCCAGCTGTAGTTCACTGGTGACTTCCTATTCACCCTCTCTGCAATGGTTATACTCTGTGCGTTTGGTTTTGTGGGTACTCTCTCTTCGTTGCTGTGAAGGACATTCATGCATTTGCACAACTGGTAGTGTGTGGCTATGTTGATTCCTTTGGGAGGAGACCTGATGTTCAAAAGTAAAGCATGACAGAAGAGAAAATGTAGCGGATTAGCACTAGAACCATTACTTAGAAGGATAAACTGGTAACATGCTGGTCAGCATGATAAGTAATGATCAGCTGTTAGCTTGAAGGCGATTGCCATTTGATCATTATAATCTTAGGAAAATGATTCCAAATGGCTATTGTGTGATGGAGAATCTTAGGAAAATGATTCCAAGTGGCTATTGTGTGATGGAGCCAGATATCTGAGTTTGGTTTGTTCTGCTTCCAAGTGGACAGATGTTCCCATTACACAAAATATTGCAGTTTGCATCCATTGGCCATCTTGTGTGCTGTAGCTGAATCTGTTTTCTGAGGTTTTAGAGGGCTCATTTTAGCAGACAGAGGAAGGTGGCAGTTTCGTTTGAACTGTGTCTGAGAGAATATGGCTATTTGCTGTTTCCATTTGCAAAATTGGGCTGTACCAGTTTTATTTTTGGAAAAAATCACTTGCCTGTGAATATCATTGTGACTATTTTATYTAGCTTCTTATACCTTTCAGTGGGAGAGAATCATAGAATCATAGAAATCAGTAAGGTTGGAAGGGACCTCTGGAGATCATCTAGTCCAACCTCCCTGCTCAGCAGRGTCACCTAGAGYRYRTTAGACAGGATTGCGTCCAGGAGAATAGGAAATATGTATGAAAGCTGTGTCGGCTTCCAGAGAGCCTTCATCTCGAGGTAACTGAAGAAGCTAACGTCATTATAAAGGCTGGTCTGGACAGGTCTGAAACACCTCTTGGAAGCTGCTTGTGTTTATTGTGCTAGGAGGAGCAGGTTGGGTTGAACAGCCTTAATTTTATTTGAACTGTTAGTACGTATCTTCTCTGAATTCTCCTCAGTTTTCTTTTAGAGTCTTTATTTGAAAACTTGTATAATGTGAGTCTTCAGTTTCTTTTGCACTTTCAAAGATCTGGCTGTTTCAAAGAGCTGTGAAARTTCTAGTGTTTTCTTCTTATGTTTTTTTTTTTCTCCTTTAATTACAGATAAAGGGGACTTCAGTCATATGAAAGGTATTTGATTGATGGCTTTTGAGTCCAGAGCACTTGTTATTACTGAACAGGTGTATAGAGCTGTAGGCTACTGTGCAAAATCCCTTGTTCAGTGTTTCTTCATAATGATTTTTTAGAATTATTGAATAATTTAGTTTGGAGAGGACATCTGGAGCTCTGTAGTCCAAACCACTGCTCTGAGCAGGGCCAATTTCAGAGCTGGTTGCTCATGTCCTTGTCCAATCAAGTTCTGAAAATCTCCAGGGATGGAGTTTCCRTCAACTCTCTGGGCAACATGGTCCCATGTTAACCCTCTGACAGTAAGGAGTATTTTCCTTTTATCTAATCAGGATTTTCCTTGCTGCAGGTTTTGCCCATTTCTTCTTGTGCTTTTTTTGTGTGCTGTTCAGAGGAGTCTAGTTCCATCTTCTCTGTAACTGCCGGTTAGGTAGTTGAAGATAGAAATTAAATCCCCCATTAACACCTATTTCTTCTCAAASTTAAACAAACCCGATTCCTTCATTCTTTTCTTGTATGTCTTGTGTTCCAGTCCCTAGATCATCCTARTGGCTCTCTGTTGGACAGTTTGTTGATGGCTTTTCTGGGACTGTGGCTAAATTAGATAGTACTGCAGATGTGGCCCCACTAGCACCAAGAGAAGAAGAATCACTTCCCTCAAACTGCTGACTATCGTCCCTCCCGATTGAGCCCATTTTGTGGCTGTCTTTCACTGCTGCAAGAGCACACTGCTAATTCCTCTTCAACTTACTGTCCACCAGGACCCTCAGGTGTTTCTCTGAAGAGCTTCTCCCTAGCTAAGAAGTCCTCAGTTTGTGTTGATAAATGCTTTTCTCCTGTCTTGGGTGCAAGACTTCACATCTRTGTTGCATAACTTCGTGAGGTTTCCTTCAGTCCATTCCTCCAGCTTGTTGGGGCAGTCCTGTCCTCCAATGTACCAGCTGYTCCTCTCAGCATGATGTTGTCTGAACTTGCTGAGGGAGCTCTCTACCCCATCATCCAGGTCGTTAATTGAGATGTTAAAAAATATCTGTTTAACAACAGTCTGTTGGCTACTGCCCCTTGCACTCAATGATCCAGCCAATTTTAATTATTTTGTAGTCCACTTACCTGATCTGTATCTCTCCATTTGTGGAGACAAACTGAATGTCTCTAGGTCAGTCAGWCGATCTTTTCAAGATTTGCTAAGATTTACTTTGGAACAACAACAAAAAGTTGTGTTTAGACCTATGAGGAGAAGTGTGCTGGAAGAAGTGAGGTGTGGAATGAAAACATATGGGGAACTATAAAAAGTAAGGTTTCTGGTCTCTTTTTCTGTATAGATAAGCCCATGGACTCTTGTTCTTTCCATGCATATTGCTAATCACTAGCTTGTTTTTAAGTGGAGAAGTGTCTTTAGAAATAGTTACACTGGGAATTTTTCCTGCTTGATGAAGGAAGAAGGAGGCTTCCTTCAGGCTGTGGCCTGCCTGCCTGCTTGGACTAGTCTATTCTTAGCAACATGTCTGACTTAAATGGATCCAATTTCTTCTCATACCTGGTGGTTTTTTTTAATTATCATGGATTTTTGTTGCTCTTTCCAAGATCCAATCTGCATTTTGTAAAAATGTACAGTAGGTGCAAAAAAGTGAGCAGCTGATGGCAAAGCCATGCAATGTATAGCTAACTGCTTTCCATGCTTTTCCATAACTGCAGGCTGAGGTTTGCATTTATGCTGCTTAGGGAATTACTAATTGCTGCATAGGGARTTGCACCCCATTTTTACATTTGTTCATGTAACTTTGCTTTCTTAAGTATTTCCTCTTGTTGATATTGGACTAGTGTGTGAAGATCATTTGGAAATCTGAACCTGTACCTCAGAGTGCTTGCAAATCCTCCCAGCTCTGAATCATCTGTTGGTTTTATGGGCATACATTCCAGTCCATCATCCAAGTTATTAATGAAAATGTTGCACACGTCTTATACCTGGCTGGACCCGCTTTCAAGTGCCTTACCAATTATATAGCAAACCATTGATAATTACACTCTGAGAGTTATTTTGTCAAGCAGCCATTTTATAATGATTACATCTCGTTCATGTTTTCTTAGCTGGATCTTCTGGGAATATCATGTCAGTGTCAGAGCTAATAAAGATTGTGTTTCTGAATATCCTTATCRCTTCTGTATGGGCATACAATTTTTTCCTGGTGATGCATGGATCCTTTATGAAAGGATCTGTCTTCCATAGATTTTTGAAGATAGAAGGGACCTTGAAGGTGGTGAGATCTGCCCCTTTCAGTTAAACGTGCAGACTACACCAGATTTATGAGAACTTTTGTAACGGGACAGTTGCTATATGGCAGCCCCAGGAGATCAAGAGGAAGCAAACGTGATGTGTTTATGGCTCCCAAATGAAATTAAACAATTACCTGAATCCAGTCTTCAAAGCAGTCTTTGAATGAATCCCAACCCTCTTTCTGCAAGGGTTGGAAAAATAAAGTACGTGTCTAATCTGTACCAGATATCAGCCAACTGTTATCTGTGCCTACGTGCTGTTACTCAGATCTTGTTAGTCGCCTAATTGGATAATAGGCAGTACACTTCACAACTGCATAAGTATATTAAGCTCAGTCTGCTTTGGAGCAGGGAGGGGAAGATGTGCTTGGTGACAAATGGACAGAAGAAGCTACRCAGCGGAGGGGCAGTGTAAATACGGCCCTGTACCCCCATCACTTCATGTCCAGGAACTTTCCAGGACAGAAGCTTTGTGCATGTCTGTAGCATTTACATGAGTATTTAAGTCCCAGAGCGGAGAGTTGTGACACTTCTAGATTTTGTCCACATCAGCTGAGCAATTTCACTTTTAAAAGCACAGTTCTAACAGTTAAATCCCTTTCAGAGGTATCTTGTGCAGGATAAATTCATCCCTGGTTTTAAATCCAACAGGATATAGCGAAGGGATGTACCCTATGTGTGTAGAGAAGTGTGTATTTTGCAGCAGGTTCCTGGTCGTAAAGCATGAGGACGATGCAGTGTGACCAGGATCAGAAAGCCTGCATGGGACTTGGGGTGAACAGTTCTAAGCAATTCGACATATGGAAGAGAGAAACTCTTTAATTCTAGAAATACTCTTCCCTGTCTTTCYGGTGAAGATCCAGTTACTGCATTTATCTGTTTTAAAACTGTTGGAATAGGTTGACTCTTTTCCAAGGCGTAGCTAAAAGTCAGTCTCTTATAGAGCACTGTGTGTTTGTATTTTCCCAACAAATAGCTTATTCATTAAAAGACATGCAGATGTGAGCATAGTTCATGAGTTGTCACCACCTATTATATTCTCAGGAGAAGGTATGCACAGGGAACATTTCTGAGTACGGAAGTTGCATCTGATTGAGGGGATCGTTATCTCAAGTTAATGGGAAAGTAGCTGTGCAAATGTTTTGTGGATTCCCTTGGGACAGATGGAGAGTTTTGACACAGGGCTCAAGTTTAGTCTAGCTTTTGGCCTTGTATATGGAGTGAAAGGCTTAGGGCTTTTCATTTATAGCTTATTTACCTCATCTAATGAATATCTCCAGCTTTTCATGCTGTCCAACATCTGTGTAGCAGGCAGAAAACAAAGTAGTAAGACCTCTTTTCTTTATGTATTTATTTTAAGCAAATGTAAACTCGTTTAAGTGTGTTTATCATTGTGCAGCACGGTTAACAGCTGTGCAAAGTGCCTTRCAGTTGTGTGCATGATTTCATATATATGGGAAGTTGAGAGGATTCTCTGATATTTTTTTGTTTTTATATTTGGCCAACAAGGGTTAAGAGTTAGGCACTTGTCTGTGTGGGGAGGCTATTCCACTGCAGAGGGGTGTGAATTTAAAACATGCCAACTCCCCTATGGAAGATCTTATTAAATAACAAAATCCCAGACCACTTTTTTTTGGATGAAGATAAAGGATTGCAGCATAGCTGTTTTGGCTCATTTCTGTGTAGATGATCCTCCAAACTACCACCTTATTTTAGATGAACTAGTGAATAGCTGTCAAATGCATTTTATAGTATTCATGCCTAATGTAATGACTAGGTTAAGATGGCCTTTCTGCAAAGGATAATTCAAATGTCAGCATCTAGATTACCTAGATAGGCACTGGAGGGAGTCTACATCTTTTTTTTTTTTCGCTACATAGAAGACCTAGACTCCTGTCTGAGACACTGAAGGTTGGTAGCTACAGGTAACTGTTGCTGCATGCCAGAGGCAGATTTGAGTTTTCAACATCCAGAAGAGATGGATTAGTGATCTGTCCAAAGTGTTCAATGAGGTGAAGGTTGCGTACTTTCTGTAGCAATATACACTGATAATTCCTTTCTCTCCCATCCCGAACTGCTGTGTATTGTGGTAATGACTGACTCAGTCCATCATCAACTCTGTATTGGGCTGTAGTTCAACAGACACTTATTAAAGGGTGACGAATACTCTGTTGTATGCAACTGATAAGAGAATTCAGAAATGAAATTGAATATTAAATTGTCAGTGACCTTTTTCTCTCCTTTAGCTTTGGCTGAAAAAAAAAGATAATGACGTAGGCCCCTTTTCTGTATGGGCAAGATCTAGACATGCCTTGCACTTTCAGAGTTGCTTTTCAAAACCCASGTAACAATTTGGTGGTCCTGTCTGACCACTGCCTGTTCCAGGTAAAACCCAGACCCARTAACGTGTGTATCAAAAGCAAAATSTTTTCTTGGTTGATTGTTAGTGCTGTCTTTACAAATTTCTTAAAACCAAACCCACAATGCTGTATGTTTTCCAGAAGATGAGGTGGTGTCCTAGGTGGTGAGATCTGTGATGCTTCTTAGTTCTTGGAGGAATTTATCTCCCAGTTTTGGCTAAGCAGAGTGGAGCTTTCCCCTATTGTAGAGAGGTCTRTGGTGCTCATGGAGCGAGTTTATCAGTCTGGGTCTTCACTGGGGCCTTTAGGCAATATTTTAAGTTTCCCCAACTTTGATCRCAGAACATCTTATGCCTGGAGTCAAGGCCTTGACTGTGACAGGCAGTTCTTTGGAAAGCTGTGCAAAGATCCTCGTGTCTCTCAAAAGCAGTGGCCTGTGTTTCAGAAAGCAGCGCTGTGAACGAGGAGAACAAGTTTGAAATCACGTGTCCGCCTGCAAGTACTTTTTCTTCCTTAGGAAGATTTGCTGGAGAATGTTAATTGAGTCCCCTTTTAAATGAAGGAGACTTTGCTTCCTTCCCAAGTTTTCAAAACAAATTTTCCAAATACAGAGACCATGTTTCATTCAAGTGTAAATCCTTTCTCTTTAACCTGGAAGTTATCCCAGAAAAAAAAAAATCCATTCACAGTGGGACAGACCCTTGCAGTTGCAGTGGAAAAAAATGAAGTGGATCAAATTGTCCAAACAGGAAGGGAATTAAGAAAAGACTTTACTCAGTGAGGTGAGCTCTCAGTTTAAATAGTCTTCCTGCAAACTCCACTTTGTAACTCTGTTGCTTTTGAAGCATCATGCTATAATTGAAGTGACTGCTAAATTTAGAAATGACGCATCTTCCTTGCCAACAGGCCAGCCTATCTGTAGGCTGCATGGGTTTAAGTGTGAAGTTATGGGGTGGATGCAAGAAGTSGCTTGAAATTCATTGGCTTGTTATCATCTCTTTTGACTTCTGCGTAGCTCGGTGGTCCTGTTGGGTCTCTGAACTCCAATAATTTATGCTCCTCTAGTTTCTTTTCATTTGAGGGCATTAATCTAAGTGCTCTTTTGACATGGCTAGGTAGTAATGCTGTTTAACACATAGTGAAGCTGAAGCAGTGAAAGGATAAAGCTTGACAAGCTGAGTGAAACGAGCTCCTATCCAAAAGCTTTGAAATTGTGCTGTATTTTTAGCAATTCCTGGTTAGAATTGTCATTCTGTTATCCCCTGTCACACAAGAAGTCTGTAAAAGAACAGATAAAACACAAGTGGCCCAATCCCCAGCCTCTGCTGTTTACTGCMTGACAAATCTTCCTGCTTGGTGAAAAATCCCTTAGAAATATGATATTTTTTTTTTCGCCGGTAGCTCGTATTTCTTAATTCCTCTCTTCCTGAGCAGTATTTTATCTTAATTCTGTGAAGTAGTTTGAGACAGTTTATTGAAAAGGAGCAATGCAAAATAAATCTCCCTTTGTTTCAGTAGTATGGTTTGATAGTCACRGAGAAGAAATACTGTTCTGAGTTTGGTGATTCAGGAGGAATGAAAGGCACCTGGTGGAAACAGTAATCCATCATTTCTGTGCATCCTACGGTACACTGGGCTGCAGTTGCCTGCAGGGAATTTAGTAACCTCAAAGCGCAAGAACTYGAGTGGAGGAGGTTTTCTATCTCAAGAGAGAATTTCATCCTCCGGCTCTGTTTTGATGTTTGCAGTAAGGTGGAAACAAAAGCCGAAGGTGTCACTGTTGTGTTTTTGTCCCCGCTCTCCCACCTATCTTTTCCTTGCCTTTCACCAACAGTTTACGCTTTCTGCTGTGCTTCAGGGTGTCTAGATGCTAGCACTTAACGAGCGAAATCCCGCAGCAGGGTGAACTGCTGCTGTTGCGTTACAGCCGGGATGCTTACTCCTGTAAGATGCTTTTTGTAGCAGCACCTGACTACCTAAGGATAGCTGTAGACAGCCTGAATGCAGGCAGTTTCTAGTTAGGAGATGTGTCTGTGCTTTTCCATCGAAAACATTTGTGAAATCAGAACATGTAGCTGTCGTATGCAAAACCCTACGCTTCAAGTAGCATGAGGAAAACACCTTTCTTCTTCAAGGTGAGCCTCTGATGGGTAAAAATCTCAGAAACCCGGTCTGTCAAGCATGACCCAGAATTCATCGAGATCTAGGGAGATGCTTCCCAAACTGAATTCCCCTATCCTGGGGTTCTTGTCCGATGCATGCATTTGTGCAGAGAGCAGTATGGGGAATGCAGGGTATATTGCAATATCCTAAAGTTAGTCTTGGCCATGTTTCTGCTGCCTGAGAGCTGAAGCATGGCTTCCCCAAGAGTTCAAGATCCGCATTTAGTGTTCCTGAGAAAGATATGCCCCAGAGAAGTCCCCTAAATACAGTTCCACCTGGAGAGACGTACTTTTCCTGCRGTAACGTCTAGTCTGTTCCAGGCTGAAGTCAATCCAGTTACTGTGGCAGTAAATCAGCACCGTGTTCGACTTTTCTARTTTTGGTTCTCAGCCCTTGTGTTTCAGTTGCATGTAATGATTTTCCTCATGACTTGAATGGTAAAGATGTGGTAACCACACAAGGATGGCTTAAAATCAAAGATTGGGTGTGGGTGTTGCTTTCAAATAGAGAATAAATGTTGCTATTTAGAGAGTTGTGCTGCTATTTCAGGACAGCTTGTTAGGTCTGGATTCTGTAAAGTGGTGAGAAAATATAATTGCTTTTGGGCTAGTATGTCTCATATGGTGTGTCCTGAATTGATCCTCACGTACACATTGAGTTGGAGCCAGTACTGAGCCTTGCTGAATGCAGATTCATTCCCTTTTTCACCCTCCTATTACACAGAATGGGGGAAGGAGAAGAAGATTCCTGATGAAATTTTGCTCCCAGGCTTGCTCCAATGAATTTAAAACCCCAAACCACAAAGAATTCCCAGATGTAATATGGACACCGGTGTTTATTTGCCTGAGACCCCATTGTGTTCTGAGTTGTGCAAACGTAGGCATGTTTCCGATTTAATTAAGGCTGTTTTTATCAATTAAGTTTCACAAACAATTGGAGCGAGAAGGAGGGTAACGGAGATAAGATTGCACGGTTATGCAGATGGGGTAGGGTACAGCTCTTTTTTGGCAGTCAGAATACAAGAAACTTGGTTGCAACATAGTTCTGATCCATTATGCCAGTGGTTTTAGCTTGCAGCCTTTTTCCCCTGTAGTTTACTGTCTGCTTCTCCTTCCTTTTACAGTCCTGAAACACCAAGCTTTGCTTCATGGGAAGCTGAGCAGTGGGAGATGACTTCCAGTGTTTACTGGACGTGCTTGAGGAGCTGGGAGAAAAAGGGAGAGTTCCCAGCACTGGGTCAGCTRCTGCTTGGCAAGCATGTGAGTCAGAATTGATCCATGCTCATGGACACAGACAGACCAGACTCAATCTCTCCATGCTAACTTGGAACCAGAAACATGGGAGAGCACAGCACAGACACAGTAGAAGGCAAACCAGTTTGGGTCTGGATATTGCTTGTCCCTGTTAGCTCAACAGCATGTTTTTGAACTAATAAACTCTCTCCATGGTTTGAGGCTAGCATGGTTCAGCTGCAACTAGTTGTACTGGCTTAGGTTTTAACTAGGTCACTGTGCAGATAGGTCCCTGATGGCCTGTAGTATGYGAAAACACAGTGATTTCTATCAAAGATTTTAGAATTCATGGCTASATCATGATTTCTTTCTCCAGGGTTAAGATGAGACTATATCATTTGCTGTGCCAGTTTGAGTGCCAGTCTAGCAGCACTGTTTTCCCAGCTTTTCCTGATCCATGAGGAGACTGTTCTTCTGGCAGTGTAAGCTATCACTGGTGATAGAGCAGGTGTTGTGGAATGTCCTCTAGATAGGTGGGCCCTTGTACCTARTATCTCAAGCTCCCAAAAGACAAGTATATACTAAGCTGTCAACTACAACATATACTTGTTCTTCTCTCTTTGGGGGATTTGTAGAGCAGAGGATTTACTGGTAGCATTTGCTCATCTGTTTTGCAAGGAACATGCCAAATTGAAAGCTGTGCTTTTGGTTGCTGCTGTGAAACTCCTTTTTCCTGTCTCCTGTGTAATATTGTAGCCTCTGGCACATGAACCACAGCATTAGTGTTCTGATTTCATTAGCTCTGTGGGCAGGAGAAGCTCTGTAGCCCAGAACGCATGGTTCAGGGAAGTCATTGTCTCAGCTGCAGATGAGCTAGCTGGTTTTGTGTGACCAGAGAAACTGCAAAGAAAGGGAGAAAGAAGAAGAGGCTTCTCTCTCCAAGACTGTCCCAGGAACGCAGTCCGTCTAGCCATAGCTGGCCCATCTCTCACCTACACATGGTGTCATTGCAATGTATTCCTGAAATGCCTTTGACTTCCTTCTTAGCGCATTTTTCTGGGAAACACTCGGGGGTGATGACCACATCTTAGCATTTCCATGGCGGGGTGGGGTGGGGTCATACGGGTGGAAGAAATCGTCTAGTTATTACCTTAGTCCTCAGAACTGTAAATCCAGCCTGCTGTCCCGCTGGCTGAGCTGCCTTCCACTAGGCTGTCAGAGAGGCCTTTAAAGAGCAGTTCAAGATAGCCTACTCCCTTCTCTTGCTCTCAGAGCTGACCGAGTCAGCTGTATTTTCACGGTGCGCTTCAGCCAAGGGAGCAAGCTTGAGAATCAGCCATGAGCCAGCCAGTTATTTTGATTTATTTTCTTTTCTTTCTCGTTGGATGAGAAAGATTTGAAAAACATATAATGGTGCATTTTATCAGTGAGTTTTAAATGGCGTGATTCATCCACTTATGTTCTTGGCATGAGGTTCTTTGGTTTATTTTTTGGATATCCTTGCAGCTCTGTTAGTGCCAAGCACAGTATGGAAGTGTCCTGTGGCAGACAACCTGCTCTGCCCATATGTTAGCTTAAAAAAAAGATTATAATAGGAAGTCTTTATACTGCATGCCAACATGCCTGGGACTTGTTAAATATATTCTGCTTGTCAACAACTACCCAATTTAAAAAGTAGCCTTGGTGTGAATCAGCTTTGAACAAGTTCATTTGACTCAAGGGATATTTGCAGGCATTAAAACAAGTTGGATCACAGTGGTAAAAATGTGCAGTGGTTTCCCGATCAAAAGCACTATCCAAAGACTTCTTCTTTCTTTCTTTTTCTTTTTTTTTTTGAAAAAACTTCTCCTCTAAATGTTCAAAAGCACAGAGATTTTCCTAGTTAGCACATTTTTGGTGACTTTGGAGAGTAGAGGAGGCTTACTGGAGCAAGTATTTTTGGAAGCCACTAGCAGGTAACTGGAACGCTTGTTACAGTCTATGCAAACAGTACATCTGTATAGAGGGGTATGGGTGTAAGTCTTGCCTGAAGTCAGTATTATTCAAYGGGGTTCACTTGCTGCTGCGGTCGATTCCTCGCTAGGGTATAAATCACTGTGACACTTACGGGCTCTTTAACAGGTTCATTTTTAAAGTCAGAATTGTGGGATCCGTTTACAAAGCGAGCTCTGTGCTCTGCCTGCGCCCTCTTCCCTGGCTTATTGCCTGAAATTGCCTGCCTGGCCAGCTTGCCTGCCAGCTCTGCAGATCTCGCCTCTGTGAGGAGGCTGGTCCGCGTGGGACTGGCGTGGGAGCTTGTGGTCGTCCTGCAAAGCTTCCTGGCTCTCCTTGACTTGAAGACTGCATTATCACTGGTGCTGTTCTGTCCTCGTTTCCCTCKGTCCATAGGATATTGGTCTGATCAGTCAGAGGCTTAGGCTTTAGCTAGTTGTCTTTTCTTGCAGTTCAGCTTTGAATAGGTGTTGTCTGCTCAGAAGAGCAGGCTGCAGAGAAGGTGCTCCAGTGCCTCTAAGATAGCAGCAAGTCTTACCAGGGTGCCTTTTCCACTGTCTTACTAGGGTTGGGTTTGACGGTTTATTCTCTCTGTCTCCTCCGTGTTTTTCCTGGATGATGGTGTTGCAGGCAGAGGCAAAGGGGACAGCTGTCTTGGATCACACTTATGAAAAATATTGTTTCTCAGAACATTCTGTTTTTTTTTTGTTGAAGAACTTAAACATTTCTGCTTCATTTTCTATGCCAGCAGTGTGGGACCACAAAGTGGTGCTGTTGTTGGAGCCTGTTGCTTGCACAAGATCTGATGGCCTCAGCTCTAAGATCTAGCAGCTTTGGTTTGTTTCTAATTCATAACTAGCAGAATAGTTTTACAGAGTTAACTAAGGGTGATAGTCCTTTATTTGACAGACAGGGGAACTGATGCACAGATAGATGAAATGGCTTGCTCAAGCCATCACTGGTCACCCTGAGAGCAGGAGACTGTTATTTGTTGTGTGTCTGTCTACTGAAATAGGACAAGTTTCCAGCTTGGGAAGTATTTTAGTATGGCCCCTGCTCTGCCTCTCCTGAGCGATGGAGGCATGATACTTCTGGAAGTGAAGAGGAAAAAGAAGATAAGGTTTGCAGCGTTTTGTTAAAAGATGGGGAGTAGCCAGCCCAGCTAAGGTCATCATCTCAGGCTTGAAGAGACTCGAGTTTGGGCAGGCAAAGTTTAGTACTGTGATAGCCCTCTCTACCTTTCAGGATGTGTCCAGAGGAAGATAAGTGCAGAGTCAGCCTGAAGGTCTCTGCTACTTCCAAAACACTACTGCTGCAGAGGTTTTGGGCAGAGGGCCGTGGATTTGGTGGATGGGTAAAATGGGATGGTTTTTGTTCATATTACTAGTTTTAAGATAGTAGGTACAGCATGTTGTTACTGTGTTTCTGTCCTTAGGTATGATCCAGCTGTGCATGCACTATGTGTCAATCATTGTGGTGGGTCAGTAATTAGTAAATGGGGCTTGTAGAGGCTTGTGTAAGATCACTGCTACTGAGCTGCAGCCTTCTTAGTTCCTCAAGCTGCATTTGATAGCTTGGGCTTTTATGTAGGCACATTTTAGCAGATAGTAGCATTCAGTCCAAATTTGCTTTTCTCTGACAGCCACCCCTATRAATTCTAGCAGCTCTCTGAAAACCACTTTGATTCTGCTTCTTCTGTGGAGATATATAAGGCAAGTCACAGGCTGTTCATCTGTAGCAGAAGTGTTGTCTTGTTTTTATCACTGCAGTAAAAAGCTGTGTCTGTCTCCCTTGTACCATCATGTTGAGGGAGTTTAGAGGCTAGTCAGCTCTTCATCACYGGGGCTGGTGGACAATGATGAGGGCCTCAGGATAAGTGGGTCATATTAATGCTATGAGATGTGATGGGTAGGGTGATGCAGAAATGATTGAGGAGCTCCACTCAAAGCCCACTGGGATCCAGGAAGACTCTTTCTCAGGAATGTTAAATGCAGGTCTTACTCTTGGTGAAGAATTCATATATATATATATAYATATATATGAATTTTTATAATTATAAATTTATTTATAGATATCCTGCTAAATGAGCAAAATGTGGATGTCTTCCTCCCCTTAGGCAATGAAGGATGCCATGGGAAGATACTTTCTTTTGAAGGTGTCTTGCCACATGATGGGAAGGAGCTACCAACACCTTGGGGAAAGTGAGGGGACTGTGTTGGTGACAGTCCTGCTTGGGGCAGGGGGTTGGATTGGAGCTCTTCAGAGGTCCCTTCCAGTCAGCACTTCACAGTTTCTGTGAGCTGTCAGGAAGTCTCCCCTGCAGAGACCCACTCCCTGCCCAGACCTGGTGGCTATGTGGAAAGAGGGCAGCAGGAGCAATCTGGGCTAGGTGAGTTATTCCAGCAGCCCACATCCACCTTGCAAATTTACTTAGAGTGATGAAACAGGTCTCCCTCCCTTGGCTGGTCTTTGGCCAAGGAACTTGTGGTTAGGCTAAAGGATTGAATTGGACAAAACCTGAGCACAAGGCTGACGGTGAAACACTGCTCTGCCAGTTGTTTCTACCTGGTGATTGGAGGTAGGTTTCCAGGGTGTGCAGGCGTGACGGAAGTTAAAGTAAATCTCACTGGTGCATATCCTGACGGCAGCACGGGTGTTACGAGCCTGGGAAGGGCTCTGGTATGTACTGGGATGGCTGAAGTCCAATCTGCTACTCCTGCAGCTATCCCGGTATCCTCGGGAAAACGAGGTGTGTCYGATTCCGCTGCAATAAAGCTCCTGTTGCATGGCATACAACCTTGTTGGGTTGGTGTTTGTGCAACCACTTTATTCTGAAGGGAGTTTATAACAGTCTGTTTCATTGCCTCACGTATTTGATTGATGTGGAGGACTTAAGTTCAATTAATACGTCTCCTGCCTTGTGTTGAAAGGTTGTCCATACTTAACCTGTGGTGGCTCTGAAGAGGATTGTGAGCAAGTTTGGCAGGCAACCTGCTGGACTGGAGGTTGCAATTGCAATTGCAAGAGTGGAAAGGAGGAGAGGGGAAAAAAAAAAGAGAGAAAGAAAAAGATGTTTCAGTTTGACATGTTTACAGCCTGGAGAGCTTGGAAAGAGCATCTTGAAGTAACAGGGAGCAAGCATTAATTAAAACAGCTGATTACTATCACTATTAAAAATAGATATTTCTATTTTGCATTTGTCTAGCTTCAGCTCTTAGGCGCTTAACTGCACTTTGWCTAGATTAAATAGCTTTTTGGTGTCAAGTATTGTCTGTTAGTAAATACTTTCAGATTATGACCAATATACCTGTCTTATAAATGTGTGTATATAGTGTCCCTTCATGTGTTGATATTCCCTGGAACAGTTGCAATTAAAAAAATTCCTTTCTTCCTCTGGTTAGTGTGTTTAGTTCTAGTGCCTCCATTTAGTGGTTCAGTTGAAATTAGGTCTCATCTGATTTATTTGAGTTCCTTTCAAACACAGTCCTGTTGTTTAGGTTTCTGATGAAGGGTGATGCATAATTCCCAGCAATTAAAAACCTGGAGGGAAAAATGTGATTCTAGTAAATTTTAGTCTGTTTGTGCTGGAGCTTCTTGGTCTGTGCAGTCAGCAGGGATTTTGTTTGTGTTGATTATGCATTTCTCACCCTCCAGACTGGCTGTTGCTCTTGTTAATGTTTAATGTGAAGACTGTGAATTCAGCGCTGTACAGAAGAGCTAAAACATGCAGTCAAGTATTGTGGTTAGGAAAGAAAATCATATCCCTGTGCAGGAATCTGAGAATAACATGTGGAACTACAGTCACTCCTTGCCTGTTCTGGAAGCGCAGTTCATCTCAACCTCATTTTAATTGTCTAAAACTATTTCTAGATCAGTAAGTACTGTGGTGGTAATACGAGAGGATGTGTTGAGTGAATGAGTCAGTGYTGAGGCCCCCACGTCTACACTGTATGTGTTTGTGTGGAGCTGCTGTGCTCTGGTCCCATAATGAACATCCCTTAGTGGCTGGGATGCATCGTGGGTTCTCTTTGAGTGCATCTTCAGGTTTGGTTTCATCCAAAAGGAGTCCAAGAACTCCAAGAACTGCACAACATGAATGAAAGAGTGGGAAGTGGAGCTGTCATTCCAAAGCAARCTTCTGAGCCTAGCTAAACTGCTAATGTAAGTGGACTCAGAAATGTGAGGTGACTTTTTTTTTTCTTTAACTGGTCTGCAAGYTCCCTTTCAGCTATTCCATCCTCAGATATGTCTGAGATCAGCAGGATGGTTTAGCTTCTGCTGGTGTCTCTGGCTTTCCATCAGCTGAAAGGTTGCGGACAGCAAATGCAAGTTGGACTCCAGACTGATGAAGTTGGATGAGACAGATTCCACCTGGAGTGGCCATTACTGTGGTCTGTGGGATGCAGGGAGCTCACTTTTGGGTCTTGGACAACCTACTGTGTGAAACAAAGCAAAGTCTGAGGGGAGAGGAAGGCCTTTTTTAGATTAACTGATCTAGGTGGAGAAAAAAAGCCAAAATGAAAAAAAAGAGGACAAGCTTTTAAGCTTGAAAGCCTTTTCTTTTTCCAGTACATTACCTTGCCTAAGTCTTTGTGTCATCACAGCTATGATAGTGCTACTGTAAGAGTGTTTGGGTGAGCTAAGAATAGCAAATTTCCTTGACAAATGTTTTTGTTTATTTTGGTTTTGTATTTTTAAATTGTCTGAGCCTTGGTGACCTTTTTCTTAAGGGTCYTTGGAAGAATAGCCTCATGAGAGAATACAGTTGTGATAAAGGTGGCAGCTGTGAACTRCCTTAATTCTCTGGGTTTTCACTTGTGATTGAAGTCCTAATGAAAGCTAACAGCTCCACGGTGCAGATGAAAAGAATCATCTCCCTGGGACCAGTCACTGGGCTGGCTGCATAACTAAGGCCAGYAGAGATGAAGGGATGGGGAGTTTGTAGTTGAGAGGTACAAATGCCAGGAATGCAAACCCGTGATTCTGGGTTAGTAGAATGGTGCCCATCATAGAAAATATATTTTTGTGAAGGTTTGCCTACTGGGAAACAGAAGCTCTTGGGTGTTATTTAATATTTTTTTTGAATGGAGAAGATGGACAGTAGGGAGAAGAGATGAATGAGGAAGAGTCATGGCACCTAGGAATGCGAGGGTAGACTGGAAATAGAGACTGAGAAAGGGAACAAATCTAGAAGAAGATGAAGTTAAAATATCATGAGTGAGATGCTTAGATAAACAAGAGGTAGTGGGATCAAACCTATATTTTTAAGGCTGTAAGAAATTGTGGCCTATTTGGATTTTCCTTTATGGTGGGTAACCCGTGCTGATTAGCTATCTTACAAGAAGGCCRTAAGAGACAAGATGGGAGGATTTTACTCTTAGGCAAGCTATGATTTAGTATTACCCTTGCTTTTGGTTGGATGCATAGTAAAGTTACAGCCTCAAAGAGATTCACAGCAGAGCAACTAACACACTTCTTACCCTCTAATTACAAAACAAAACAAAACAAAACAAAAAATCCTCCCAACCTCCTGGGAATCAGGTTGAAGTCAGAAAGCCAGATAGTCTGGTAATACTCACTGGTGCAAGTAGTGTCTGGTGGATTGGCAAATATTAGTAGACTGTTTTATGTACTTATCTTACTTCTGAGCCTAACTAGGTGTATAACTGATACTGAAATAAGTGCAGTGGTGATCATATATTTATATTGTCCATTGATTTCACAATAGATCATGTATCTTGATTGGGAAGCTCAAGCTCTTGCTAAATTTTAATTGCCTTCTCCTGTCGATCATACAGTGAAGGTTGTTGGCTCGTTAAGGGTRGTTTCTAAATCCGGATTCTGCACACAGAAAATACCCTGTTATTTTCTCATCTGTCTAGACAGGTCACATAATCCAGTATTAAAATGATGAAATGGGAGAGGAAGACATGTTATTTAAGACTTTATGTGAAGAATTCACAAGAGTTTGCTGAAGCTAGCGTTAGGAAAGCTGTACTTGAAGAACTGAGCTAAAACTGTTAAATTCTTACAGGATATAAGTGGCAGAAAAGGTGTTTCTTTACTGTGGCAATTAAAATATATACCTCAAGGTGCCATCTGAAGACTAGCTGAGAAATTAARGAGTTTTATGGAATGTATATGGGTTGTAATAAATCCTGAAGGCATTTCTAGGAAGAGTTATTTCAATTGTGGGTTTATAATAGCTCGAAAATGAGAAAGGGCTAGCCAGATTAAAATTTACTGCTTCTTGAAGAAGAGATGACTAGGATCATGCATGAAGGTCCTGGGCACTGAGAAGAATGTGAACAGGGTGCAATTACCAATATTTCTCATAACATGCTTTTGGGGAATGCCCTCAGTTCTCATTGAGTACTGGGTTTCAAACTACCAACAGGACATTAATGTTTGCATAATGTTAATAGACTGAGGAGCTACTCACCGTAGAACTGTTGTGAAGGCCAGAAGCATTAGAGGACTTCCAAAAGGAGTCAGCAAATTCAAGAAGGGAAAGTCCACCAGTGGTTGTTGTGCTCAGAGGTCTGGATATGAGTTCCACCTTAGAATGTCCCTAAAGAACTTAGGCTGGAGGCTGKATACTGCCAGAAGAGGGTCATTCCTGTTTGTACTTACCCCAGGCTCTTCGATGTGACTTGCTATGGCAGCTCTTGTGTATCCTTAACTGTACTATTTTGTCCTTCAGGCAGCTAAGCTTCATATTCCAGTGATGGTATCCTAACTTTTCTTGGTTTTTATAGAGCAAGTGTAGAGAGGTGACGTCACTTTCCTGCAACTGCAGGTCTTGATGTTCAGGGCCCATCTTAAAGATTTTCAAAGAAACTAGAAACCCGTGACTTCCTAGCTTGATAGGCTAAAAGTCAGTAAGTTGGCATATTTGGAAGGGGAGGTCAAGGACTAATGGTTGACTCACTGACCRCTTACCACTTGTGCAGCCTTGGAAYGATATAGGGACCAAGAAAAGTGGTGGCTTCACTCAACCTCAAGTGTAGGTAAAAGATGACAATGGAAGAAAAATCTGTTTCTGGGAAGCCAAGCTCCTTCCCGTTGTTCTGCATTGTAAATAGAGAAAAGTGATGTTTCCTCTTCATATATTTTTTTTACTAAAACGTTGTCCCTGATCTCTGTTTGCAGAGTGCGTTGTGTGCCTCTSAGGGGTGGTCTTATGTTTCATATCRGYCTCTGTCTGGTAGGGATTTAATCTACACATCAYGGAGTAGTTCCTGATTCATTCCCAAAGGAAACTCTCCTTACTGCAGAGTAGGACTGCTGTGTTCCTGTTTATCTTAACCCATTCTGAAAATCCGCTTTCAAAGTGAATTAAGATAAACAGGAACCAAACACTCCTGTCCCAGATAAGGAATGTCTGCAGGGGGAGTGAATCAGAAGCAAAGCAAGCAAAGACTAGTTCTGAGGTGTCTGCAACAGAAAGCTTGGCCCATCTCATCAGCTGCTGTAGGGAAGGTATCTTGCATCTTCCTCCTCCCTGCCTGTTCCAGAGCTTTACTGTTGCTTCTGGAGCCAGGGAAGAAAGTGTTCTCTACTGCTTTTTCAAACTGATTTACTGCTTTTGGATCCAGCTTGCTTGGGAGTAAGTCCAGTTCCTGGTTTTGGCYGCTCATAGCTTTTCCTCTTGTTAAGTGACCACGATTCGTGACTCTTGCCATGAACTAGAAAGCACTGCATGCTTGACATGTTTGACTCCTGCTTGGGAATAACTCTCCAAATGGCTGACTCCACATGAGAGAGATCTGCCAGCTCAGATCCATCAGTCAAGAGGTGAAAATAGTGAGATCTGATTGATGTAACCACAGGTAGAAGTCTGTAGTATGGTTGYAGCCAAAGCTGGCTAGATGTCATCTTTTTTGTTGTTCAGCAACATTTGGAACAAGCTATATTCATCGAAGCAGAGTTTGCTATAGGCACTTTGCTAAAATCTCTTGCAGACAAGCCCAAATAGAAYGGATTGGGCTGAAGTTTCAGCATTTGAAACAAAACCGTTTCAAAATAGTTGTGAAGAGTGCAGGCAAGATCATTTTACTTTTTATACCACTGCTTTAAAGACTACTGAATTCAATCTAGTGTCATCTCTCTATTACCCATAGCGGGACACAGTTGGTCAAGAAAGATAAATGCTTTGTGATTGTGGAATAAAAGGAACTCTCCAAATGAAAATACTATTGTTTTGTCCTTCATTAGTACACACGGTCACATGCTGCAGTGGCCCAGCAGTGTCTTAAGTACAAAGGTTTGATTCTTCTCCTGGTGGTGCAAGAGAGGAACAGTAGTCTTTGATGTTGGCCAAGTGTTGGGAGACAGGAAAAGGAGAAGGGAGTTGGGGAAGAGCTCTGAAGGAATATCCTCTGTGTTTTGTTTGTTTGTTTGTTTTTAAAACTCTGCTTTCAGTAAGTATTGGATATGGAGGACAGTAAAAAGGCAGAGAATGATGTGTGTACTTTGTCCAAATCATTGGGCACCAGCTAATTCAAGAGTTGATTGAATCTTGGACTATGTATCTCTCCTTTAGAAGCCAGGAAAACATATCCTYTTGAATCTGGATGGAGTGTGGGTCTTCATATGCTGTTCTTTGGCACTCTAGAGGATACATGTAAACCTATCCAGACTAGACATTGACATTTGTGCATAGGGACATCCTACAYGTATGATCCCTGAGAAAAGGTTAAACCTTCCTTGCAAGGAGACTGGAAGCACTGACTGTGGCTGCTGGCAGCTAAGGTGGTGACTTTGGCCTACTGTCTCTCTGGAGAAGGCCTGGTGGACACTCTGCTTCCTCTGGTTCCTGCCACATGTTGTGTCGTTTGACTTTTCTTCCTAATATAATGAAGTTCATGGCATTGATTCCTATTGCTGTGGATGAGAACAGCTGTCTTGTTTGAGTGGGCGTATTTTCTATCTCCTGGCTCCTAAATCAGAGCATAAAATTTTCACTGGAGCAYGTCCACAATACCTCCATATTCTCAAGAGTATATAAGCAGACAGGGACAGAATATGCATTCAGGCCATGTACTAAAATAAGGCAATGGGACCTGAAACTAGGAGTGCACACAGTCAAAAAGACAGCCTCTAGGATTTTGCAAAGAAAAATGAGATGCYTCTTGGAGGATTGGTTGGCTATGTTGCATAGATGAAGGTACTYGAGTACTGYGTCCAGTTCTGGRCTCCCCASTACAAGAGAGACATGGAGCTACTGGAGAGAGTCCAGCGTAGGGCTATGAAGATGATCCGAGGGCTGGAGCACCTGCCCTGTGAGGAACGGCTGCGAGAGCTGGGCCTCTTCAGCCTGGGGAAGAGAAGACTGAGGGGGGATCTTATCGATGTGTACAAGTACCTGAAGGGAGGGTGTCAAGGGGACAGGGCCAAACTCTTTTGAGTTGTCCCATGTGACAGGACAAGAGGCGATGGGCAGAAATTGAAGCACAGGCAGTTCCGCCTGACCGTGAGGGGGAATTTCTTCCCTGTGAGAGTGACGGAGCGCTGGACCAGGTTGCCCAGAGAGGTTGTGGAGTCTCCTTCTCTGGAGATCTTCAAGGCCTGCCTGTATGCAGCCCTGTCTACCATGCTCTAGGTGGCCCTGCTGAGTGGGGAGGTTGGACTAGATGATCTCCAGAGGTCCCTTCCAACTTTACTGATTCTATGATTTCTAATATCAATCTAATGGGAATAGATATGGATTTGAACCTCTCCTAACACTAAGACCGATCCTGATGTGACAGGATGGTGTTGGCTTGGAGGCTGTGTCATGTGACTGAATTTTTCAGTTGACCSTCATTGGCTTTCATCAGTTGAAACATTTTGTCCATCTGTACCATTGCTGTAATGATTGGTTTGATATCTGATCTCCATGCTTTCAGTTAAATCCTCTTTACCAAGTCCCGTAGTTATATGATCTGAAGCTTATGCTTTGTGGTTGCCACAGAGGCATAGTGAAGCTTCATTACTGTATTGTGAAGCTCGTTGTTCTTGGGTATGTGATTTTCCTTTTTATTTTTTGAAGTCTTTACCACAAAATTGCCACTTCTTGATGTTATTTAAAGAGATTGGAGTTTGCAAATCCTTTGACTTCTCTAGAAATAGAATACATGGTTGCAAGAGGGTGGAGATTTCTGGAGTTTCCAGTGTTGGTACTGCAGACCAAAAATCTGACCTCGGTTATCCTTTCTGTGCATCCAATTTGAAAGTCTGGTTCTAGTTCACAAGTTCACTTTCTTTCCTTCTGTACATTTTTTTTTTTTACAGACTTCTTTAGGATTTTTAACTGCAGGGCTAAGTGYGAGCCAAGTTCCCTGAAAATGCTTGTTTGCTTTTTCCATAGGTTCCTTAGAAAGAGAGCTTGGACGGCATGCAAAGTTGTGAAATATCTGCAGACAGCACGGATGATCCTCTTAGTAGTGGCCTACGGAGAAAACGACAGCCTCGAATAGTAGTTATTGGTGCTGGGCTTGCGGGCCTGTCAGCTGCAAAAGCGCTCTTGGAAAGTGGTTTCACGGATGTAACTATCCTTGAGGCAACTGATCGAATTGGAGGCCGAGTGCAAAGTGTGAAACTTGGTAAGAGCAGGATTTTGGTAGCAACGCATTGGGTTTTCTTTCTGAATTTGRCTAGCAAGCTTTTGTATTATTATTAAGTTACTTTGTTCTTGAAAGCTTGCTTTTTTGGTCRATGTGCACATGCAGAAGGGTACTTGAGGTATGACATTATCAGACACGTGACTGCTTGGGCTTCCTTTAGGGTGGGTGGGCAAATTTGGGCTGTGCTTACAACACCTTCAGATCTTYAGATGGAAGACTACTCCAAAGTGGACCATATTTGCATAAAATGAAGATCTTGGTGATTGTTTATCTGTTTATAAGAAAAGCTAAGTATAATAGGCTTGTGAGAAGTACCTTGTGATTGACTAAGTTTATCAAGACAGTTTCCACCACAGTTTTCAAGCCTGACTCTTGCTTAAGAGCAGTCAGTAAACTCCTGACCAGAGAACATCCATTTCTCTGTGACTTACATCACTTGCAAAGGGACAAGCTCAGAGCTATAAATAGGCCCATTCATTTCCCTAGAACTAATTTACTGTGTAGGCACTACCCACTGTGAATCAGGCTGCTGGAAAAACCTCTTCAATATATCCTTTCATCATGATTTGCAGCTTTCCTACCTCTGTGGCTTCCTTTCTCGGCATGTAATAGTGGTGCAGACACTGGATATTTTAATCCTATCCTGTAAAATCTCTAAATGCAAAGTTACTGGAACAAATGTTGCCCTTTGCAGTGCAGTAGTSAATGAGATTTCCCCTGGTATCTAGAAGGACATTGCCTGTCTTCTCCGCAGGAGGCGAACAGCTCTTCATTTTTACTGAATTGTCTTCCTGATTTCAATTAACTAGTTCTGCTTCTGATCCCACTCTGTGTATTTATTAACTCCAGCCTCTTGCTGGCCTCCTTTCTTTTTACTTCTCAGGTCGTTAAATCACATACTGCATTTCACTCGATAAATTTACAATAGTAAATAAACAGCAGTGTCCTATGAACTTTTAGAAGGGAAATGAATGAAAAGGCAGTCGGACAAATCTAATCTCCAGGGTCTTAACAGGGCACTTTGCATTCTGCTGAGACTTGGCATAGAGGTTAGAATGGGAAGTGTGTCCTTTACTCACAATACACTGTATTAAAAATATCCTGTATCATGTCTGTGAAAGGAGGGAAGTGTTAGAGATCTGAAATCTTCAGGGAGCGATAAATATTTTTGTCAGTGCACCTGTGAAATAATTTTGTGGTACTAATACAGAGACCATTTCTGTCATCTTTGGACACCTTCACCAGTTACTCACATCTCTGCCTTTGCTGAGAATCTACCTCCTGTTAGAGGAGGTTACCACTTCTTAACTAACATGAAGCCAAAGCAGGCTTTTCTGCTTGGTGAAGATGATGCAGTTTGTAGCTGTAACCATTATTTGCAGAGTAAAGGACTGGAATCTAAAATTTTAATCTTGATATKTTAACACTTGTTTGAAAACTGTGACCTGTCTTGTCTCTTCTTATCTTCTGCAAATTAGCAAAATTACACTGTGCAGGTAATGCATGCAGCTCTTTACCAAGGTAGTGCATGTTCTGGCACCTTGTGAGCTTTGCAGATGCGCACACTGTATAGCCGCACTATTTTGGAGCTCTGCTGGGTGGTAAAGCCTTCAGAAGCAGCATTTACCAGGAGCCTCCTTATTCCCTGGTTACAAAAGCGACAGGGAAGCATGATGCTAGGCAGTASTGTCTTCTTCTGTACTGCCCAGAGCATCAAGGTCACACCTGGGGCAGGTGAGACCTGCTCATTTCTCAGATCTGGCTAAAACTTCCACAAAACTACTACAGAAGGGGTTCTTCTGAGTCTTCAACATACAACCGCTTTGATCTGCTGGTTTGAAAGGAGTTTAAATATTAGACTTTTCTGGCTACTCCCCTCTGATGCAAGATGAAATTTAAACCTTCAGCACAGATAGGATTACACCTTCACAGAGTTATATCCTAGTACTTCCACTCTCACTGAGCAATGCTGTATCCTGCAGGGGTTAGTATTTTCCTTTACTTCAGGGCCAGTTTTAAAGKATGTTGCTACTAAGCGCAGGAGAATAATTTGGATTTTCAGAGGTTCGATTCCTTGTCTCTAACACAGGCGAGGCAGAGGGTTTGTGTGTCTGTGGACTGTAAGTGTATTTCTTGTATATGATATATAACATCTGTATCCACTGCAGATATTTCACGACAGGATGCCTGAGGAGTAGTCAGGGATTCAAAGGGAAATGTGAAAGTTCCTGTGCATATTCAGAAGGCTTGATATGCAATCTATGCATTCCTTTGGAAAATTGCTGGTATGGTATATTGTTGTGTATAGGCCTGTTTTGACTGCTGCTTGTATGTCAATAATTATATTCGCAGAGTAGCAGGCAGATTTTACAAAAAACTTGTTCTATTGTGTGTTTCATTCAAAGTAGTTTAATACTGAAACTGAAATCTTTTAAAGCCTTGAAAGTGAATTAGGTTTCTCTGTTTAAAAAAAAGATGTTATTTAATCTTACATTTTCAAATAACTTATGTAATTTATACTAGGTAATAACTGGATTATCTGCTTGGGAGTAATGCTAGTGAATTTCTAAGTATTACAGGCTAGATGACTATTTTTAATTTCCTGATATTTGAATACATTCCACACAGCCACTGAAAATGAGAGAACTTGGATCACATCAGTCATGTTACTGAGCACCAATTGAGAGGGACCTGCTGGTGCTTTTGGCATTCCTTGGAGAGATCAGGTGCCCTATAAAAAAGAACTAGATCCAGGGGGGTTGTTAGTACAGCAAAGAGCAAGCTCTTGACATGAAGCAGCAGGCAGTATTCCTGCTGATGATCTCGTATGTGAGGACTTGCAGGAGGATTGCAGTTAACAAGGTGACTGCCACATGCAATATTTATGAGCCTTGTACCTTGGCTGCCAATGTACAGCAGTCATTTCCACGAGGCTGGATGCTCTGAGGGTATATTAGAATTTGTGGTGCCTTAAATATTCACGTTTGTGCCTTGATGTTGCACATCTTTAAGCACGTATTTTATTTTAGGTGTGCATAGAAGTCTTTGCACTCTGAAGCCCTCAAACATATTTTGAAGGGCAGTCACCAGTGCTCCTTAATGATGAGGTTGTTGTCTTCTTGAAAAACAAGGTGTGTGAAGCTTCCCTCTGAGGTAGGGTCTCAGCTGGACAGTGGCATTTCTTGGAGCTTGCTCCCAGTAAACCTTAGTGCATTTGTATAATGCTGCAATGTTTTTGAGCATCTATTTACATGTGAAACAACACGTGATGGCTGGTAACTGCATGATCCTTTCTTCATCAAGCAAGATCCTGTTGAGAGTGAAAACCTTCAGCCTGCTAACTACTCCACTTGTTCTTAATCACACATTCAAATACCTCTACAGAATGAGTGATACTATGTGGTGTTGTCTGGGATACTGAGAAGGACGATGACTGGTTTGTCAGATTTTTTAAAAACAGTTAGCTTTGGACTTCTGAACCTGATTTAAATTTTCAAAGGCATAAATAGTAAAATATAACCTATTTCCTCATTTCAGGAATGCATATATATTTTTGCATTTCAGATGGCCTGAGGCATTTTTATAAATAACTTACATTTTTAATCACAAGGCAGGGCTTAGTATGCAGGCCAATGTTACTGTCCCAAGGCAGTCCCCATTTTTCCTGCATCTTGCTGCTTTTTTTTTTCCTGAATCTGGATATCCATCTCCTCCTGTCCAATATAGTAGATATTTGAAGTCTTTAGGTAATCTATATATGTTCTTTCCCTCCTGCTTTAATATTTGTGTAAGTATTCTCTTATGTCCTATTTGAAATACTACCATGTGGATTCTTACAGCTCTTCTCCTTTACTCCCTCACCCACCTTTCACTAGTATATAGCTTACACGAACAGTACATCCTCTACTCTCCAGTCTTGTTCTTAGGTGCAATTTTATAGAAGATGATATAGAAAGGCCAAGTAGCAGGCATAGAGCAGCTGGCAACAACCGTGATAAGAACTGGGAACCTTAAAGATTCCACATTTCACTGTAAGTATCAGTGGTGGCACTGTGGTGTATCTTTACTGGAAACATCTCATCTTTCTTGCACTGTCTGACATTGTATCCTGAAGGACTTGTTTGAAGAACACTGATATTACCCTCATATAGCAGGGAAAGCTCTACTTAAATGATGTTCAAACACGTGGTGTACTTAGGCAATTGCTCTGGTTTTGCACATGTACATTTCATTTGAGATTGAGTGTGACACACTTTCAGAAAAATGGGTTTCTATAACTAGTCTGCTTGGTTTACACTCCTACAGAGCACGCCACTTTTGAACTGGGAGCTACGTGGATCCATGGTTCACATGGAAACCCAGTCTATCATCTAGCAGAAGACAATGGTTTACTTGAGGAGACTACTGATGGTGAGAGAAGCGTTGGCCGGATCAGTCTTTACTCCAAGAATGGGGTGGCTTATCATCTTACCAACAATGGACAAAGGATCCCAAAAGATGTGGTTGAAGAATTCAGTGATTTATACAACGAGGTTGGTATTCAGCTGCTCTGTCAGGCTGTAGATTTGTCTGAAACATGGGGACCCCTTGTCAGGTTTAACACTGCAGATGCTGGGCAATGGTGGAAAACTGGTAACATCCTGAATTTCTTTTCAAAAGATCCAATGCTTAGTTTACTTCCATCTGCTTAACTCTTCCCCATTCAACATCCCTGATGTGGGATTAACTCACTGTTGTTAGGAAGAACAATCTTTCCATGTTTGTCATCAATTTAATCACTTCCAGCAACGATTGCTGGGGAGATCCAATCTTTTGCTATAGAAATCATTGCTACTTAATTAGCAGGATAAAGTAGGGATCAAATTACTAAACAAAGTAGAATGCAAAATCTTAACAACAACTAAAATATTGTAGCTCTGTGACATTTTATTGATGTTATAAATACCATAGCGTGCTGTGTAGTATGCCAAAGTCAGTGCAGCATCGCAGGCACTGCAAGATTTCTTGCATCAGAAGGCAATTGGCGTACTTTGCAGGAGATTCAGACCGATAGGGGCTTCACTATAAAGTTATTTTAGTTTGTTCTGCATCACGTTCAGCGATGACCTCTTCATTTCAATGTAGAGTGGAGCCTCGTTGTAGGGCTGAAGAGCCAAATCAAAACAAACTACAGATGCAGACTCTAAAAGTACTAAGTGGAATATTGCAGGGTGGAAATGGAAATGCATGTTTAGTGAAAAGATTAACCGCTGCTAAAGAAGCAATAAGCTGATGTTAGGTTCCTTGACAGGAAGAACCAAATATGCTTTGATGTAACTCAGCATTGCTCTCATGATTCTGCGGTGTTTCTGTCAGAGGGAAAATGCAGTTCTATATATTGATTTGTGTTACATGTGAAGTAGAAAGATTGATGGTACTTCTATCGGCTTTCACTAGCTAGAGTTAGCCTTAGAATAGAGTGGAGTCAAAGGAGGAGGCTTATCAAAGTTCATTTATAATTTATTTTTTCCATGTCACTTAGAAATTATATTTTGGGAAGGGAAGCTCAATGAAGAATATCTTGTTCTCCAAGGAATGTGATCTCTGAGTGGTTTGTATAAAATAGAGCAAAATCTTATTAACTTTTTTTGGCTACAGTCATGTCTAAAACCCCCAGATTTTCATCTGACAGGCAACTTCATCAGTATTTGATATTTGGCTAAACACACACCAGATTCAGGTTACTCTTATATACTTTATGTTTAAAAATACATCCTTAAACGTTCAGAAAGCCACCAAGAAAAACTTTTTACTGTGGCCTGTGATCAGTTATCATGAATTGAATGTAGAGAAGGAATCAGGACGTTTTAGTTGGAAAGACTTTTGACGTTTGGGGCCTTGGAGCTGGAATCTGTGATAGGATGGCACAAAATCACTTCAGTTATAGAGGAGAGTGGTAGGAATTTTAGAGAAACTTCATTAAGGAAGGAGTTCAGCAGACCACAGCATGAGAGGGAATTCTTGGACAACTGAAGGTGGAGATAATTTGTTTGAACATCTTTTTCATATTACTGGATTGAAAACGTAATCCCAATCAACGGGGGAAAAAAAAGTAAGATGACTTTGGAGCAAGGTCAACAGCAAATAAGTCTGGAAGAGAGAGAGAGGGAATAAGTGAAAATAGTGCAGTGAGAAACATTAATGCGTGTAAATGGACGGAACACCACCAAATTGCAGGCAGTGTTCAATGATCATCTTGTCTTAAAGAAAATAAATAGAAAATCTCCAGCAAAGAGGGGGTGTCGGGGGTAGACAGACTCTGAATAGAAGAAAACACAAAGATGAAAGCTACTTAGTTTTRAGGTACAGCTTATAAAACAAAGACTGTAACAAGGTGCAGACGTTTTAAAAATGATTAATTTAGTAAACCTACCCTTTCCTTTAAAASAAAAGAAAGGGAGCAGCCAGTGACATGAAAGAACAACACATTAAAAGTTAATCTTCTTTATGCAACATGTAATTAGCTTATCGTTGCCACAGGATATCTTTATTGCTAGGAGACAGAAAAGGATTTCACGTTTATGGATTGTAAAAATGTCTACAGCTAGTCTTTGCCATAAAAAACTGTGTAAGAGACAGCTTAAGCCAAGAGGAGGACATCAGCCAACCTCTAATTGCTTTTGATGGGGAGGTACTTTGTGCTGGCATTTGTTGTGAGGGCAGCTCATGGTGCTGTGAAGCTTCTTGTCCTGGCTTTTCTTTGGGGTGTTAGACTAAATGATCTTTAGGGATTTAAGACAACTGACCATGAGTTCTTCCCTGTGCTATTTCAGAAAAGTGAGAATTAAGGCGAGCTGTGTGAAGTGCTGAAAAACTCTTKTTAAAAAAAGACTGTGTGAAATACAAGTTGGCGGCTGCATGTGCCACAGGCCTGCACCTTTGGGAACCTTTTCCTTTGGCATAAAGTGCAGCAGAGGTTTCTCTTTATGCATAGGTAGAGTCAGTCTGGTGTATCTTTGCTTTCCTTCAGCTTTTCTGCATTTTCATCGTTCCGTTGGGTTTTTCTGTCCTGGCTGGCCAGTACTCTCTTGCTTTAACCTGTGAGGAAGTGGGTGCTGGGGAGAAAAGGTGGGAGTTTGGGCTTCAGTTCTGTACCTCTACTTTTATTTGGAGGCAAGATTTTAGCGAGAAGTATTTTTGTCACGTCCTGAGGTTGTCACACCAAGGTAAAGAGCAGTTCTGCAGCTCACCAAATCCTGAAGTCAGGTGCATGTGATAGACTTATACTCTGCCTTGTAAGAGCTCCCAGAGCCTTCTCAGGACTCCCTGCTGTTAGCATTGCACCCTCCCTCACTACATCTCGCCCTGTAGAAGAGCAAGCAGTAGCAAAGGCTGCAACGCAGACTGTCCTGACCTGGAAAGAAGAAAAAAAAAGCAGCAGCAACCACATGATGTAAACGCTAATCAGGGATGGAGCACTGGCATTAACAGTGGAAAATGCAGTCCTGAATGAACAGGGGCTAAATTTGTCACAGTTTCACATGCCTGCCTTCCCCTGCGCAGCCTGCTCGCTTCCCACGAACTCGCACACTGCCCTTCTTTTGCTGCAGCTGCTGCTGTGTGCTTGGGTTCAAGTGTGTCCTCCAGCCCCGCTTCTCCATCTGCGTGTCCCTACTTCTGCTTATCTTGTTGTTCAGACTCTGAATTCTGGTGAATACAAAGAGCAGAGGGTCCCTTTTGAATGAATGTTTCCCTTGGCATGTAGGTCACTGAAGCTGGAGCTTAGCAAAGCCTTAGGACTCCCTAAGCAATGCCTAAGCAATAAGGGACTCCTATACTGAGTTCTCCTGGTATGAGAGGCAAAGAACCCCAGTACCTCCACAACCTTGCCTTGTTTGTTCACTTGGAAAGTTCTTACACTTTTTCCGGGAGCTTTTCCAAATTTTTCTTTTTTTTTGGCTGTCTTTGTCTATACAAGTTTTGCTTCGTTTTGTTCGTAGTAGCTTGAATTTTTAATAGCTACGGGGATATCTCACAGAAGCCTTTATTTGGTTGTGAGGAAGACGTGCAATAAGACTGCTCATCTCTTCATTTCTATAGCAGAAAGGACAGTCAAAGTCTTACTGCGAGCTGGTGACCAAGCTGACTTGAGTGCTCTTCTGAGAGAGCACTAGCAAGCTTGGCAGTGTCTGTAAGGATTGTCTCCATTGCTGCAGAGCAGCTACCTGTATTTCCACTCGCTCCCTTGCCAAGCAGTGCCCATCATGAAGGGCATCAGGCCTGCATTCGGCAAGACAGCTCTCTGGCTATGGTTGTTTTAAGACTGTCCTTATAATTTGTACTGTGGAGGGCTGGCATTGCTTAGGGTCATCATCTGCCCACTTAGTTGGCCTCATCAAAGTAAGGAGGAAGGGTTAAGTACCAGCACTGGGAAGTTCTCAGGCCTGTCCTGTCCATACCACATGCATGATTGGTATCCATACCAATCTTTGTTCCTTCATTGCCAGTTCTGCTAGGATAACTGGGGGGATCCTGGGGTTGGGAGGGATTTAGGGCTCTGCTTGCTTGTAGCACACTTGCACGCTGCACAGAAACGGGGCAGGAGCGTGACCTCCGAGGGCTGTAGCTCGAGGGTGCACATGTATGTAGAACCGCTGAGAAAATGTGAATCAGGTTTAGCTCGGTTGGTTGGAGTGTGGTGCTGCTAATGCCAAGGTCATGGGTTCAATCCCTGTATGGGACTATGCTGAGGGTTGGACTAGATGATCTCCAGAGGTCCCTTCCAACTTTACCATTCTGTGATTCTATGAATCTGGACAACCCATCTCAGAGCTGTTCTTCTGTCACTAGTAAGTGCCCTTTTTTCACTGCAAAGAGATACTTAACACCAACTCCCAGGTATCTGCGAAGAGTGGGAGGCAGTTGGTGACTTTGGCTAGTTAAACCCAGGTAACAGACTGCACTGCTTTTCCTGTCCAGTGTCCAGGGATTTCACAGTCCACTGGTCAACTTGATTTAAAAAACGTGCCTTTTTTCACTTAGGCTTTTCAGTAAAGGCCCTAAGGGCCCGCTTCCCAGGAACCCTCCCTTTAGCAATCAGCTAATTAATGGCCTCCTTATCTGTCAGCTTTCTCCTGTGTGCTGCACAGTTTCTGGGGGAGGGATGCAGCCAAAGAATTGCAGAATTTTCCACCCTTCTCACCCCCACCCTGTGCTGGGCTTGATGCCATCTCCAATTAAACTCTAGTGCCTTGCATTATTGTAGAAAGCAGGGCTGGAGGGCCACTGAGAGTCACCGTTCCCTCCCTGCCCCTCTATTGCACTGACAGATGTCTGCCCTAGTAACAGCTTGGGCCTATCTCCTTCAGAGGTTTTGCCCATCGGACCGGGGATTAAGTCACTTGAGTTTTAAAGCCAAGTGACAAAAAGACAATGCTAAGGCTTGTCAGCTGCTCTGACAGGAAAGAGCGTGGATGGGGATGTGCTTTCCTGATCTCCTCCAGTACTGAAAAACTTCTTTATTTAGATTTGTTCTTCCTAAGAGACTGCCTCTTCCTGTGGTAGATGAGCACATACGTATTAAACTTGTAGGTGGAAACCTTAGGGTAATAGAAAGGACATCCCTGGCAGAGGCTGTGTTCTCTGCGGAGACAGCTGCTGCAAAGCTGATCGGAAAGGAGACAGACTATTTGAGCTGAAGTGAAGCCGTTTTAGGATTAAAGCCATTCAGTTAACTCTTTTTAGACTTCGATGTTGAGCCACGTTTCCCTTCAGGATTGTATGTAGACCCTCAATATTAAGGATGGCTGTCTACCTAAAAAGGATAGTCGCTTGAGAGGTTCTGCTGCTTTTGCTTCTGTTCATGGTTCTTGCAGATTTGCTTCTGGGACCACTTATTGTGCCCCAACCTAGAGGAGCTTCAGGGTGAGAAATGAGTGGATTGTTGCTTCAGGATGTGAATTAACCTATAGTACAAGCCAGGAGAAAATACAGATGCAATCTGCCTTTTCTTTTGTTTTTTTTTTTCTTTTTCCCTTCTTCCTGCTGTGTCAGGTCTGTCTGTGATTAGAGAAAAAGAGATGAATCTGGACTGCATATGGTGTAGTTGTCCTTGCTGATGGGCAGATGGGCATGGTGCCCTCAGTTTTGATTCGTGGCCATTTTGTAGGGTAAATTATAAAATCAACAGAATCTTTCAGCAGGTTCTTGACACTACCTTTCAGCAGGCTTTACTTGATGTTTACAGCACAGGGAATTGTTCATTTCTGCTCTTTCCTCTGTTGGGCAATGAGGAATACAATGCTTAATAAAAACACGCCCATGACTCACTTATCCTTTTGGCCAAGTGGTAACTGGGTTTTAATACAGCTTTGCTTGTCTTGTGAATGCGTTATCTGCTTATAGTGTGCAATCGGCTTATGAAAGCTGAGCTGCATTATGCTGACGCAAGGTCTATGCAGCTTGTACTTGTTTGGGCTTCGGAAATCGGTAGACCTGAGAACCGTGGGACGTTGAAACTGCCAAAGAGCTTGTGACATTGGGGGATAGAGAAGAGATCATTTCTTTTCCTTTGCTGGAAGTCTTCACTTCAGCATAGGACATTGCTCCTAGCCTTTCTTACCTGGAAATCTTGGAATGGCTACATGTCCTATCAGTGCCTGCAATTCTCTTCTGTCTTCCGCAGTTCCACTCATTTTTTATGACTACTTCTCCTCCCTTCTTTTGTATATATTCCTTTTTTCYCCCTCTTTCACTTATTTTCTTCTTTGATTTCCTTGCCATCCCTTACTTGTTCTCATCTACTGTCCTTCCCCCATTCATTTACCTGCTCTCTCTTACTCCTACCACTGTCATGCATYTTCCCTCATTGTATCCCTTCCCTCATCTTCCCTCCATTCAGCCTCCTCAAATACACCTTACTCCTAAACCCTGAGAGAAAATATAAATCGTATCAAGCTTCTGGAGAGCATGGATGGCAGTTGGACACTAAAACATGGTGGGTTAGCCAAATGAGGAGAGAACAGGAAGCTTTAGGAGACTTTGGAGAGGATGGCACAGTACTGCCTGCTTCCTACTAGGCATTTACTTTCTAGTGAACTCTAAGTACTGGATATACCCAAATAATCTGTCTCCAGAAAGGAACATGAGTTGTAATCAAACCGTCTTTGACAAGAAAAACAGGCAGGGATCTTGCCACTTTACTTATAAAAGCACTGTGCACTCCTGTGGCATGATGTAAATGAGAAAGTGACTCATTCTGGGCAAACAAGTTATTAATGGGATGAGTTGCCCTTCTTGAGGTACCTTTTAAGAACTTCTTTGTGCGATGTTACAAAGTTCCTCAGAATTTTTCTGTGGAAAYGAAGGGCCATGATTCAACTGCAAGCCATTCTGAGAATCTTGCAGACAGAAGTACTTATTGCCGCAGACAGTCGCAAGCGGATGGCCAGGGTTGATGATTGTTTTCTTGCTTTTAAGCAGCTTATACTGTGGAAAACTGTAGTAAAAAAATATCAGAAAGATCTTCAAAGAGGAATGATTTGTAAGAAAGGGATCTTTCCTGTGGGTCCTTCTCAGGCTGATTCCTGGTTGTGGTATTTTGAAGTTTTTGTTTGGATCTATACTTTTTCTGTACTCAACAAGAAAAATGTGTGTGCATACAAAATTCCTTTGCTAAGCTTGTGCTTGTTACTTCCTATTTCTCGGGGGACAACAGAAAAGTAAGAAAATGAATTCCCCCAGTTTGATGGATTCCTGGGCATTGCTGCTGAACAGTTGGGATAATGGAGAGGGTGGAAAGGCTGGTTCCAGATTAGAGTAGTCAAACTCCTGGGCCCTGCTACCTGAGGAAGGTTTTAAACATGGAGTCTACAGCAGGAATTGCACCTGACACACTGAGGTTGTAGGAAAGAAGAGCTGATGCCTTAATGTCAGAGGCTAGGGAGCACATAAGTCTTAGTGTGTGAGTTCGCTCCTAGCAGACTTTGAATGGAGAACGGGGTTGACCCAGGTTATGTCACTGCTCAACACAGTCAAAAATCACACCTAACCGTGCCCTGTAGAAAAGCTAGAAATCTGAATCTCCTCAAATTAAAAATCTGCCCTCATAGCATCCTCAGATGCCCTTCTGTCGCTCCTGTGGTGGTCTCTAGATGGAGATACTTTGTAGTCTGCCCTTAACCTCCAGGGAGCTGACTTACTGATTCAGCTGCMATATCTAAACAGCTGGTCAAATAACAGGATTTAGCTCCTGAAAATGGCAGGATTGTCTGGCCTGGTCTTATGCCATTGAGAGAATGGACATACTCAACAAACAGCTTAATAGTAATTAAACTATTGCAGGTGAGCAAGGGTGATTATCTGTGGCCTTTTTTTTTGCGTGGAGGAGGGAAGTACTGTGTCTTCTTCTGACCAATAGAACTGTGGGTGCAACTTGATATGGGGTTGGAACAGAGGGTACAATAAACTGCTGAAGCTCATTAGAAGCCTGGATCTCCAGAGYTGGCAAAAGGAGGTGACCTGGTTTTAGATGCAGGAAGAAGCATGCTGTGTGGGGTTTGGATTCTTCTGTGAATCACTTTGTCTTTCTTTCTGTCCTGTCTCTGGCAGGTCTATAACTTGACTCAGGAATTCTTCCAACGAGGTAAACCAGTCAATGCTGAGAGCCAGAATAGTGTGGGCGTCTTTACACGGGACGTAGTGCGCAAACGTGTCAAAGCCGATCCGGATGACACGGAGGCCATCAAGAGGCTGAAACTAGCCATGATCCAGCAGTATCTTAAGGTGTGTGTGCACGTTGTTATTTGTTTGTTTTTTCCCAAGGGCAGATCCATCTTGAACCTCAGAGACCTGGCTAAGCTTTGCCCATCATTGAGGCATTGCTTTCAGTGGACTCTTGCAGCTGGGTCAATTAATATTTATATAGACAACTTTTTCTTTTGAGGCAGATGCTAAGATACTGGGCTGCAAGAAATAATACATTTGCTCATTTTGTCTTTCTTTGAGTTTCCAGATTTCTAATCAGAAGGATATTTCCTAAGCCTTGTTAAATTTTCTGGTGCAATGTAAAGTTTTCTTTCCAACTGAAGCTAGTTTATTGTCAGCTTCTTTGAGAAATGTGTTGTCTTGTGCCTTACACTTGGGACCCCATGATCCAGCCAAAATATCTTTTCCCCCTTCTGCCTCTGTCCGTACCTCAGAGACCAGAAGAAATGTAAATTTGATACTAGTAATTTTCCTGGGGAAATCCCTGGAAAGCATCTTAAAGGTAAAGCAATAAAATCAAAGGCAGATTGTATAAACCCATGTCCTAATCATTTTTCCTCAYGGCTTCCCTAGTTCTTTTTATCTCCTTGATGCCTTGGCCTAAATGAGATCTCTGTGGGACGAGGACTTAATGCTGCATCAAGCACTCCACAAGTAAAGTGTAACAGTCATTCCTATTTCAATTATAATGACTTAAAGGCTTATGAAATGAGGCAGGGGAGCCAACCGGCACTGTGTGACGTGGGTAAGTATGTAGCATTCACTATTCACAGGTGGGAATCTGAAACAAAGAGAGATAAAGACCTACTTGAATCTYGCAGGAGGTCTGTGGTAACACTGAGATTAGAACCCAGGTGTCCTGACCACTGCTCTGATCTGTCAGTGTCCTAACTCAAGACCTTGTACAGCAGGATATCTCTGCAGTTGCCATGTAGTGACTAAATCATTCTGTTAGCCATGTAATATTTTTGGTGTAGATGATGTTAGTCATTTCATATACCTGATTTTTCTGGTGGTTACTTCTGTGGTTGCTRCAGCTAGAGACTTTTCTGTAACTCTTGCAAATCCCTTCCAATGTGTAATACTTGAGAATAACAAAACTTTCTGATATTTAAGACTATCAGATCAGAGCTACTGCTGAGTGGATTAGCTGGTGTCTCAGCTGAAGTCAAGTCTTGGTAGTTGCCTGTTTTTCTCCCTAGTAACTGGTTTGTAGTCTTCCTTCATGGTTGAAATGACACAATAGGTCATCACTGTCTGTCACCTTCATAGTGTGGAGTGTTCAGTGATCCAGCAGGATGAACAGCCTGCTGTGTGATCCRTGGTGGTTAGCCAGTGTGCTGGGTCTGTATGCCAGTGGGCCAACAGCACTGACTCTGGGAGCTGGAGAGTGCTAGCTCCTCAGACGAACTCAGAGGACCGATCTTCAAGGCCTATCTGCTCGTGACCTGGCCCAGTAGTTGCACCTTCTCAGTCCTTCATGGAGAAACTGGGTAGTGCCCAGGAAGGGACATCCGTATGTGTGGATACAGGCACAGGATCACGAGCAGCCTCTTCTCCTGCCTGTGAACCAGTCTAGTACATCTCTGACCTTTCTCTAAAAAGGAGCTTGACTTGTTTGTATGACATCCTAGCCCTGGCAGAGAGATCCATATCCTGCACTAGGATGTTCCATAGGGAGAGGACACTGGGCTTTCCAGGCTTCTCAAAATAGATGTTACAGATTGGAAGGGCCTGGATATTTGGCCAGGCATGGAACTGTAATGTTCCCTCTGCCTAAAATACTYTTTTAAAGAATTACTGTTGGGGAATGAATGCGACTGTGATGATTTGAAGCCCACATTGTAAGATCGCTATGTCCCATGCATCACCATTGTCAGTAGAAACTTATCACAAGTCAGTTAAAACATCCTGCTTTTGTTCCACGGATTGATGCAAGCTACAGCTTTGCCTAATACCTCTGCTAACATTAACAAATAGGTTCTGAGTCTGAACCTTTGATAATCACATCAGGTGAATCAGATGTAAGTGTCTCACATTCTGACATTTCCCTTTTCTATCTAACTCAGTTCCTTCTGTGTTGGATCCTCTCACCTATGMTGCAGGTTGCTAGCTTGGTGGTCGCTAACTATTTGACAGTGTGTTGAAATCATCAGTCAGCAGAAATAGCTGTCAAAAATTTCTCATCTACTCATTGCTCCTCATGGAATGGGAATATTTATTGACATTGGGAAGAACATCTGATTAATACGACTCCATCTTTTGTTCTAGCAGTACCAAGCAGCCAGTCCCTGGCCACTACTGTGGGGTTTTAAATGGAAGGAAATGGTCAGAACTGTAACCCAGAAGGATGCAGAAGGAGAGACATTGTTTCAAAGCTGTGGCCGGTGCAACCAAAGCCAATGCAGCTTGTTACTGTGACAAAACAAAAATKATTTCTCTGATAGGAAGTAAGAGTAAGAATTGATTACCCTCCCCGCCACCCCCCCACAAGCACGCATCCTGTGGTAAAATGCATCTTATTAGCAACAATGATGTAATTTGATAGATTGTATTTGACTCCCAGCTTGTGCAGCTCCTGTGTGCCCTTGCGATGCTGTGCTGTGGCGAAGTGAGTTGCTTTGTGGCAATGTTGCTTTTGTGTTGCTTTTCCTTAGGTAGAGAGTTGTGAGAGCAGCTCCCACAGTATGGATGAGGTCTCGCTCAGTGAATTTGGGGAATGGACCGAAATCCCTGGGGCTCATCACATCATTCCTTGCGGTTTCATTAAAATCGTGGAAATTTTGGCCCGCTCCATTCCTGAGTCTGTCATTCAGCTCCGCAAGCCAGTCAAGTGCATCCACTGGAACCAGTCGGTCAGCAAGGAGATTGAGCGGGTGGCTGACCACAACAGTGACCTCCCTGAGGAGGACAAGGGCTCTAATGTCTTCGTAGAGTGTGAGGACTGTGAGTTCATCCCAGCTGACCACGTCATTGTGACTGTGTCTCTGGGAGTCTTAAAGAAACGCCATGAGAGCCTGTTTCATCCTCGCTTGCCCGAGGAGAAGGTGATGGCCATTGAGAAACTAGGAATCAGTACAACTGACAAGATTTTCCTGGAGTTTGAAGAGCCCTTCTGGAGTTCTGAATGCAACAGTATCCAATTTGTTTGGGAAGATGAGGCAGAGAGTGAGAGCTTGACCTATCCTGAGGACCTGTGGTACAAGAAGATCTGCAGCTTTGATGTGCTCTACCCACCAGAGCGGTATGGCTATGTGCTGAGTGGCTGGATCTGTGGAGAAGAGGCTTTGATTATGGAGAAGTGTGATGATGAAACTGTGGCAGAAACCTGCACTGAAATGCTGCGTAAATTTACAGGTCAGTCATGCTCTGGTTTCTTTGACAAGTCGGGAGGAGAGGGAGAATGGGTCTGGGGTTTTGAATTACTACTGAGAAGGGAAAATATTAAAGTAATTTTTARTTCTTTGGCATTTACATCCCCTTGGATGGGTTCTGCAAGTGCTTCCAACATGTCTCCTGCTGTAGGGGCTTAGGTGTGCCTGAAAGCTATTTACAGAGAGGCTGATAACCAGCTCAAGAAGTGGTAGGCTGAAGTGCCCAGGAATTCCACATGCTCTGTTTTATTTAATCACGGATAATGCTTCATCAGCTGGATGAAGGTGGATGAACTGTCAGAGTCAGGACTCCTGAGGACTGATCTCAGCAGTGGAAAGCAGCAGAGCTCTATTAAAGCTAGTGAGGTTGGATAGAATGAGATCCTGAGATGTAGTGGTTGAATCACATCCCTGACTTCCATTTACCATGAGGCCRTATGGAAATCTCATTGGCCAAGTGTCCACTGATCCTGAGAGTTTACATTTCTAGGTGCCTGACCTAAACCTTCCAGGAYTTCAGACTGATTTAATGGGTACTGAGTTCACATGACATTAAAGGTAGCAGCTGGAGCAATACAGATCGTTTGTGTTCTATGCTGAGAAAATCCAAGATGAGAGCACTAAAAGTTTTGGTACTTGCACAAGCCTGGCCTTAATTTGTCTGCAGTCACTTCTCTAGAGCTTGCACAGCTTTCCAGTGAAGAGGCTTTGAGTGTCTACAGAGCTTTTTGTGATCCTCAGATAGAAAATACTGTGCAAGTATAAAGTGTTACTTCTGAAAGGAATGGTGATTGAGCATTGAGSCAAGGATTTTTGATTTATACGTAATTACAAGCAATTATAAAAGCCACGTGTCGTACAAGATTAGGTGTGGCTTATGTTATTCTAGAGATGAGTCTCCAGATTAAGCTATTTATATCTATTAGCCTGTGTTAGTCAAATATCAATATCCAGCAATTCTTCAGCCTTCCCCTCTTCTCTGTGCACCTCCAATTATCTGGAGAAATTTGCCTTCACAGATTTAACTTTCCTTTATGCTTACAGACCATTTGCTACAGACGGTGCTGAGGTCTAGAGAAAGGGTCCTGAAAGCTGAGCATAACTGGAAACTGCAAAAGAAATATTATGTCTTACTAGCCTCTTTAGAAATCATAAGGTAGACTTTGGTTTCAGAAACTCTAATACTGTAGACTTTGGTTTCAGAAACTGTAATACTGACACCAAAATTGAATCCCAGTTTCAGCTACCACCATAAGTAGTGGCTTTATGTTGGAAAATGAACCTGTTGTGTATCTTCGGCTTGTGACACCTCTTCTCCTGTACCCAGGCAGTTTCTGGTTCCTGAGCTGTTTTCATTTTTAGTGGTATTGGGTATCCCTATGTTATATTGCAGTGTCAGTATGTACTTACCTTCTTTCCTCCTGACCTTGCCAGGCCGTCTGCTGCCCGATGCAGATGTAGCAGGAGGCTCTTCTGCTCTTTAAGGCCAAGTTGTTCCATTCATGATGTCTCCCAAAGTGTATAAACAACATTGTTTGTTGCAGCTCTTTTTGCTTAATCCCCCACTTTTTTTTTTTTTTCTAAAATACCTTGATTAATTTTCGAGAATTTCTTAGGTCTTTCTCACTGTGACAAATGGGAGTGTTCTCTACCTCTTCCTTCCTGCACTCCTTTGCTGTTTTTATAGTTACTGTTATTGTTATTGTTTGCATGTATTGGATGTTCCTCTCTTCCTCTCGGGCTGGAAATATGCTGGCACTGTGCTGTCGGTACGTGCTGCGGTTGCTGTTCCAGCTGATACTGCACCTGGTCTCTGTCCATCAGACTATATAGCAGCATGAGCTCCATCTCAGCCTTTTGCTGATCCTGGGTTATCTAACCCTGAAGAAATTCAGACTGAGTTTACCAGGGCCTTGTGTAAAGTGAGARAGGTCCCTTCTTTCAGTTGCTCAAAACTACAAGGAGAACACCTGTCCTTGGAGCACCAATTACACAACATGGCCTGTTCCACTTTTTGTCCCAAAAGCTTGTTAATTTGTAGAAAACCCTTGCCTGATCTTACGAGATAGCCTTGGTAAGATAACTAGGTTTATCTCCAGTTACCTTTGCTCCCCCATTTTCCTTGAGGGCTTCTCAAGAGAAGYGATACCTCAGTAATAACTGGACCAGATGCAAGGCCATATGGTGTTCTCCACTRACTTGTTCCATTGGGTGTGTGAGAATGGTTAGATCATTGCCCCAATGGTGGAAGTATGTCTAGCCATGAGGAGTGCTGCCGGTAGTGATGAGATATGGAKCAGAGCACAGAAACAAGTAAATCTGTTTCCAGGATCCAAAGAAACCTCTGGACTGTTGTCCTTTTCCAAGAGTCCTGTGCCTACACCTCATCTTGAAGTTCATCTATCTCATGGCTGAACTGCTTATTTGAGGATATCTAGCACTGTGTCTTGGAGACTTCAGGCTTAAGATTTCCRCATGTTTCCAAATGATTGGGCTCCTGTGTACAGCAGAGCGAGCCCTTCCCTTTCCTGGAAAAGAATCATGTTTTGAAGTAAGTAAAAAGCTCTAGCACATCAGTTAACAACATTTTTTTTCAGCAGATTTATTTTTTTGGAGAGGGGAACAAAACAGGCTTCTATCTGTGATCTAATTGTAGACATTTCTGGACATGACCAGTACTCTGTAGTCTATTTAGCACCACCAAGGCCAACTTTGAAAGGATTTTCCTACCATCCAACTTCATGTATGTCAGAGGATTGAGTTGGGAGACTAGTTTCCCTAACTTTCTATGGTCAGTGTGAATAGAAGCTCTTCCACAAGGCAGATCAGATCTTCCACACCCCATTTGGTGCTTCAAGACTCCTTCTGAAGAAGTTTTTCTCTGCTGAGTATAAGAGAGAGCCTTAGGACTGTTATTCAGTAATGAAAGTAGATAGCATTAACCTTTGTATGTCCACGTCATCCTTTGTAGCTTGCATGTTCTGGGTATAAAGGCTCCAACTTTCCTAACTCTTATCCCTCTTTTACAGACTTAATGCATTAACCATGTGAGTTCCTGTCTTCAGCTGTGTTTTTCTGGTACGTTGCCTCGGTCCATTACCCACCCTGACTTCAGAGGGTGTTTGACCAATCTTTCGTTAAATCCTTTCTTTTAGGTGCAGTTTTATTTTAACCTGGGAATTTCTGTCCACAAGGAGATTATTTGCCTCTGTGACCTTAAATTTCACATGCAGGTTAGTGTAGCGGATTATCTGGCTTTGCTGTGAAAGCTCTCAGGATCCTTCTAACCTAAGAACCATTGACAATTACAGCTCTTCAGAACTGGATGGCTGAAAAGCATAGCATCCTCTAAATCTGATTAAATGTGATGCCTTTAAACAATTAGATGTCTTGTACGAGTTTCTTTGTTGGCTAAGCTGTGAGAGTTAGAAGCCAGAGGGTAGTAATTGCAGGCCTGCTTCCTTCTGAAGTACTTGAATTTGTCAAGCTGAGCCTGGAGGTGTTGAGGGGGTGGGGCTCCTGCTGGGAGAGGTGCTTTTTTTTTTCTGCTTCTCATGTACTTTCTGGATCTCATAGTGAGTATGAGCTTTTAGCTATACTAAAAGCTATTTTCCCATTTTCCCTATTTTCTGCAAGGGGTTTCCACACTTCCATCTCCATGTAYGTAGCAGGCTCTCTGCAGTATTGTAAAGCCAAATTTCCAAAGATACTCAGAGTAAGATCAGTGCTTTGAACCKCATCAGAGCAGCTTCATGGTGCCTAATTCCCACATGTTTCCAGACACTGGTCTGAAGACTTTGCACTGACTCCAGTGGCCCTCATAGCTTTAGATGAAGACCATCAGATTTTAGAGAAGCTTAAATCCACACCTATTTCTATGAGAAACTGATCTAGAGACAGCAAATCAGCTSATTCCTCCTACTTCCTATTTAGGTGTCAAAGCTGTCTGTCTTTCAAACTTTTATGTAGGTAGAACTCTCCTCATCTTCAAGAGAGGATATTCATAGTGTTATTTTCTTTCTGATTAGTTACCACCTAAGTTTAGGTGTTTATGTATGAACTGGATCCCTGAGCTTCCACTTTACTCCATGGTTGTCTGGGGCCCAGTTCAGCTCCTACCCATGACATTTTTAATGTTGTTGAAGATGCCCTCAGGTGTCCTACCTGCCCTCTAGCTATTTCTGTATTAGAAAAGGGATCTCTTATAGGCTCTGTGTCATACATGCAAGTTCCACGTGGCTTCCTCGGATACCCTCATGTATACTCTGTATGGCTATGGACAGTAGCGTGTGGATAGTTGAACAGTTTTGTAGATCTCTATTGACTGTGATGGGAGTTTAGGCCCTCTGCTCACAGGCAGACACCTAAATTTGTGTATATTAATTTAATTGAGATCTATGAGATGATCTTACGATCATCTGTGTTTCATAATCAGCTCCATAACCAATAAATATGTGTAGCCATATCTCTGAATAGTTGAATAAAGAGTGGATAGTTTGAGGCACATGGATTTATTTTCCATAACTTCACAAGTATGAGTTTGTGCCTGTTTCAGTGATGACGGAAGTCCTTTTTTAGCCATTCTGTCTCTGTTTGAACAGTGAATTTGTGCTCAATTCTTTGAAGTTTTCGCATSTATATCCATTAAGTTACTTTTATCTGTAGATGAAGAGAAGCAGCCCACATGTTTACTCATGTGTTTAAAAGCGGATTGAGGAAGCCCAGTTAAATATATTATTTGAAACAGTCTGACTGTACCAGTCATTGTAGATTTTGCCTTGCAAAGAACAGCTCAGGAYTGGAGCTTGTGTTGTGTCTTCCTTTGTGATCTTTGACCAAGCTCCCTCCTCTCTGCTTGCTACTGAAATGACTCTTCTCTCTGGAAACAGTTGGGGGATAATGTGAATCCTTGACTGGTGTTCCCCAAAMTTCCTACCCCAAAGATAACTCATGCATAAATTCACAAATGTAGAGGCATGATAGTTGCCACTGTTTGCAGTCTTGCAAGCCTATAGGCAAAGGGGAGGGCGGGATAGTGGTTGAATCATAGAATCAGTARGGTTGGAAGGGACCTCTGGAGATCATCTAGTCCAACCTCCCCACTCAGCAGGGCCACCTAAAGCATGTTAGACAGGGTTGCATCCAGGCRGGCCTTGAAGATCTCCAGAGCAGGAGACTCCACAACCTCTCTGGGCAACCTGCTCCAGTGCTCCATCACTCTCACAGGGAAGAAATTCTCCCTCACAGTCAGGCGGAACTTCCTGTCTTCAATTTTTGCCCATTGCCTCTTGTCCTGTGACACAGGACAACTGAAAAGAGTTTGTCTCTGTCCCCCTGACATCCTCCTTTCAGATACTTATCCACACTGAGACCCAGCTCTCGCAGCCGTTCCTCATAGTGCAGGTGCTCCAGCCGTCTGATCATCTTCATAGCCCTACGCTGGACTCTCTCCAGTAGCTCCATGTCTCTCTTGTACTGGGGAGCCCAGAACTGGACACAGTGCTTGAGATTGAGGCCTCCCCAGGGCTGAGTAGAGGGGCAGGATCACCTCCCTTGACCTGCTGGCAACACTCTTCCTAATGCAGCCTGGGAGACCATTGGCCTTCTTGGCCACAAGGGCACATTGCTGGCTCATGGTCAACCTGTCATCCATCAGCACTCCCAGGTCCTTCTCTGCAGAGCTGCTCTCCACAACGTTAGCCCCCAGCTTGTACTGGTGCCTAGGGTTATTTTTCCCTAGGTGCAGGACTCTGCACTTGCCCTTGTTGGAGCTCATGAGGTTCCTCTCTGCCCAACTCTCCAGCCTGTCCGGGTCTCTCTGGATGGCAGCACAGCCCTCAGGTGTGTCAGCCACTCCTCCCAGCTTGGTATCATCAGCAAACTTGCTGAGGAGGCACTCCRTCCCCTCATCCAGGTCATTGATGAAGAAGTTGAACAGGATGGGAGCCAGTCCTGAGCCCTGGGGGATGCCACTAGCCACAGGCCTCCAACTAGACTCCACGCCACTGATAATGACCCTCTGAGCTCTGCCTTTCAGCCAGTTCTCAAGCCACCTCACTGTCCACTCATCTAACCCACACTTCCTGAGCTTCTCTAGGAGGATGTTATGGGAGAGAGTGTCGAAAGCCTTGCTGAAGTCAAGGTACACTCATCTACCCAGCCAGTCATTCCATCCTAGAAGGCTATCAGGTTGGTTAAGCAGGATTTCCCCTTGGTGNAAAGCCTTGCTGAAGTCAAGGTACACTCATCTACCCAGCCAGTCATTCCATCCTAGAAGGCTATCAGGTTGGTTAAGCAGGATTTCCCCTTGGTGAATCCATGMYGGCTACTCCTGATCACCTTCTTTTCCTCCATGTATCTGGAGATGACATCCAGAATGAGCTGTTCCATCACCTTACCAGGGGTGGAGGTGAGGCTGACTGGCCTATAGTTGYCTGGGTCCTCCTTCTTGCCCTTTTTGAAGACTGTAGTGACATTGGCTTTCTTCCAGTCCTCAGGCACCTCTCCAGTTCTCCAGGACCTTTCAAAGGTGATGGAGAGYRGCTTGGCAACAACATCTGCCAGCTCCCTCAGTACCYGTGGGTGCATCCCATCYAGGCCCATGGATTTGTGGATGTCTAGCCTGCCCAGAAGGTCTCTAATCCTATCCTCCTCAACCAAAGGAAAGTCTTMCCTTCTCTGGACTTTCTCCCTCRCATCCAGGACACATTGACTCCTGCAGTRGAAATCTTSTAGGWACTGTGACAATGAGAACATGCACTAGCTACGTAAGAGCCATCACTAGCCCTTTGCAGTCTCCTCTTATTTGAATACACATTGAGTGATTGGTTTTGTGTATTGGAATTTGATGGAAAACTTCTTTGACCTCATTTTTTCATGTGTTGTCTAACAGCATTCATGGTGTGTTCTGGGCTTTCCCACAGCCTTTGAAAATAAAAGTGATAACTGTTCTCTTGACATATCTGAGAGCTCTCTGCTCTCAGCTCCCACTGGGCTTTTCGCTTCCACCCCGGGCATTCATTCCCACTGTGAAGATTCTTGGAAGAGCATATTTTATATGTTTGGTTATGCTAAGTTTATACTCTTGAAACAACATGCAGTTGCAGGATGTATTTTTTGATAGGGTGTATTTATTTGCTAGTCTGTGACATATTTTGATCTGGAAGTTAGTGGCTGACGATGTAATGCAGCAAGCCAGCCACGTTCTGAAGTGACCTTTTCTGTATGGCTTATATTTCATAGTTCTGTTAGGCACAAACTACTCCTAAAATGGATAGCTGAACCAGGAAAATAGCTTGCTCCTAATTTTAAGGAACTAAATAATATAATGCCTAGCTAATCTCTACAGTTGTATTTTTACTCYCTCTGTAAGTCCTAATGAAGAAAGTGGGGGAGTTTAGATTATGTTCTCTGTAGGTTAAGCAGSCTTAAGTGTTACAGAGTCGGGGTCTGTGTAAGACAGAAATGTATCGATTACTCCTACTTCTTGTACTGATAGTCTCCCAAACTTGAAGGAAGTAGCTGAACCTTGCCTGGATATGTGAGGCTGCCTCAAAGGTGGCCTGAAGGGTGGGTCTGAGCTCTCCTGCAGAGAGAATTCTTCTTCATTGTAATTCTCTATGTCTCATCTCTTCTTTTCCCCTCTTGCCAGAGAAATTACAGTCACAGGAGTCCCAACAAAATCTCAGTCAGTGACACAGACTGAGATGCTCTCAAGCTGTCCTGGCGAGAGGCTCTCCAAAGTATGTTCCTCTGTATTTGAGTTCTAGGTGGAYTGTAGTGCCAGGAGGTGGATTGCCTTAGTTACAAGCCCTGGGTCCCATATACTTCTGTTGTCTTTGAGGTGGGATTATCATCGCATTATCATTGGTCACTCAGGTGCTCCCCCTGGGTCCAGTGTCCTTGTAGCAGTTGAACTCCTGCAGCCATCTAGAAGCCCTGCTTTTCAACCTCATAAACATTCTTTCACTTCCATGTGCATCACACAAAATGGATTTGTTGGATTTTAGATTAACTTTGGGAGGCAATCAGGTAAAAGTTCAAGTAAGGAATACAAGTATGGAGAACTTTCTGTCAGATTTTCCCACACCTCTGCAGAATGAGCATTTGCCTTGTTGTCTTCTTCCTACACCCTCTCTGGAGGTGCACCTCTTTCACCATGCTACCTAAATATCTGGTTTAGACTGGGCACCGAATTAAATGGCTAAAGTGAATGATACATGTGATGACTTGATCACCACCATGCTCTCCAAAACAAGTGAAACAGGAAATGCTCTATATTTTCAGCCAGACAGTGTCCAGGGTTACCTGGAACTCCCCAATCGCTTAAGAACATAAGCATCTTAACAGTCTTTCCCAAAGTGGAAGGCAAGATGACTGGCATTAAAAGGGATGCTSTTTCTGTTACATAGATATTTAGAACTCAGCAATTAAAGAGAGATCTATTTTAGGGCTATTCATGCAGTCCATGGGCTCTGTCAGGATGTATTTTCAGTGGAGTTGTCTGAAAGCTACCTCACACCTGACACCAATACTACCATGTTTTCTCTCTGACACTGTCTTAGTTTTTTGTCTTCTGTTGGTTTCCACCCAGGGAATCCAAACATTCCGAAACCTCGCCGRATCCTGCGATCCTCCTGGGGCAGCAATCCCAACTTCCGTGGATCCTACTCTTATACTCAAGTTGGGTCTAGTGGGGCTGATGTAGAAAAACTTGCTAAGCCACTGCCTTATGCCGAAAGCTCCAAAACTACTGTAAGTATGGACCAAACTGGCCCTCTGGCAAGGAGACTAACATGACACTGGGAGGGAGGTTGAAAGAGATGCTCTCTAATTGGGCCTCCAGTGATGTGTTTTCCATTTTTTTTTTGTACATACTCTTCTGGACAAATGATGCCTGTGGGATTTTCTCTCTTTAATGACTGGAATCCCAGCACTTCAGAGAATCCCCTCAGCTCTCYCTAAAATTATCAAGAGCTGGGCATCTATGTGGCTATTGCCACTGGGTAATTGTGATCTCTGTGTTTTGATGACTTTTGTCCTTCTTGTGCTCAGTTTAAAATTACTTAGGAAAGCGCATGTTATTCTGATGTAAAGTGTAGCCTGAATATGTAGCATTAAATGCATGACCACTGCTAAGGACTAATTCTGAAGATATCAGAGGTGCATATTAGGAAGCTCTTCTGTGTTGGCAGTAGAGGGTTTGGGAGGTCCAGCGCTTGGTTGGGGAATTGTGCATTGGTAGGGAACAGTGAATTTATTCCTCAGAAACTGCTTTTGGTTTGTGATTATAACATGAAGACTAAGAGCGCACATGGAGATAGTTGCCGCAGCTCAGCTGATGAACAGTAATGCCCTAAGCCAAAGTCACTCCATCATTCAGGGTAATGTGTCCATGTCCAAAAATGATGGATGAATGAATATGTAACCATCAAACAGCTGTCTRTCTCCTATGCCCAGAGCCTGAATCCACTGTCTAATTTTGTACAGCACAGAAATATATTTGAAAAGCTAGTAGGAGTTTTAGGGGTCTTTCAAGGCCTCTCAGCAGATCTCTGCCTCTTGGAGAAGTGAGGAATCTGCAGTCTCTACCTCAGAACTGAGTTGGCACCAATTTTAGCAAACACCTAACTATTGGCATAAGAGACAATACTTACTCTTACCTTGCCGATTTTGAGACAGACCTATCTTTCCTTCTGAAATTGCAGTCCTGAAAAAAAAAATCTAAATACCCCAAAGGCTAAAGTGTRATTTAGAGGAGTGAGGAGCAGAGTCAGCTCTTCTGAAGTTAGGTGCTCAGTGAGTTGTGTAGATCTGTTTGAGGGTATTAGAGCAACCTAGCTCCAGGATAGTGCTGTGGCCCTGCAAGCAGCATGGTGCTGGCACGCTGACACACATGAGCTTGGTATTCTCAGCCRTATGCTCTCCCTGCCTCTGTAGCCCACCACGTTGGGAATTTGAGAACCAGCACTCCAAAAACATAGGTGTGAACTCATGGGAGTAGAAACTTCTCTCCTCGTTTTGCCTCGTTTGTGCTTGAGTATTCCTGCTGCCGAGCTTTTACACTTGTCTTATCCTCTCCAGCCGATGCAGGTGATGTTTTCCGGGGAGGCCACTCACAGGAAATATTATTCCACGACCCATGGTGCTGTGCTTTCTGGACAGAGGGAGGCTGCTCACCTCATCGAAATGTACCAGGATCTCTTACAGTGCCAGAGCTGAAAGGCCCCGTGTTTGAGACCACCACCAGCTCCCAGTTCCTTCTGTAGGTGTGTCGAGGGGTTCTTTTGTATTTCGGTTCCCAGTAGAACAACCTTTATCTTTTTATATTAAAAAAAAGACCCTAATGGTTTAAAAACGTAGTCATCGGTAGCTTCATTTCCGTGTGCTGTATCGTTAACAGGGAAGGGTGCTCTTTACGTCTGGTAAGCTGTTCGTTTGTCATCTTAATTCTAATTGCACTTTCAGTGCCTATCAGTTTTTTTTTCTTCTTTCTGTATTGTAAGTGCCTTCTATACTAAAATAAATGTTGTAATAAAAAATGGATGTTGTGGTAGTTCCTGGACATTCAGCTCAGTATTTCATTTCTCTTTTTTCCAACGTGTTATAAAAAATAGTGTTTTTTTCCCTTTCTACGAAATCTGGAGTAGGAGTATCCCGAGATAGGTCTGGATATTCAGTGTACCTTATTCACCGTGTGTTGGAGGAGCCGCACTGCAGAGACACACTCATTTATCTTATCCGGATTAATTCTGAACTGAACTCACTTCTGTTCAACTTAGTTCAGTCCATTTGTGGAAAGATGTAAGAGGAATCGCAGCACAGCAAAGTGGAAGGTTGGGCAGCCTTAGGGAAAGCAGCATCTGAGACTGCGTCTGCATTTGGTCAGGAGAAGTRTCGTCGTTTTGAGGGCAATGTCCCTGTCACCACTGCTTTTCAAAAATCAGTATGTGCTCGGGTGGAAGCAGTTTCTCCTGTATGTTTGGGCAGATAGGCCAATACTGCTGAACCATGAGAAGAAGAAACACCATTGCCAAAGAGTATGACATGTCTGGCGAGGTCTGTTTTTGAGTATGCCAACTCTTCCTTGTGTGAGCTGGACAGYCCAGCTCCATCCAAAGAGTACCTCAGGCAATGACACTTCTTGCAGTGACTCAGCCAAGTTGCTGGAAAATTCATGCAAGTGTGTTTGAAAAAATATAACTATGAACAAAATTGACTGAAAAGGGGAATTTAATGAGAAAAAGTTTTGAAATTAGCTTGGGATGAATGAATACAGATAATGTAACAAGCTTGTCCTAATGTGTGCCACTTAAAAGTTCCAGGAGACAGGCTAAAATTTATCTTCTAAGTAGAGAGACAAACTGTTTCCCACTAGAGCCTAATGATAATCACCTTTAGTGAATTGTAGTGGAAATAAAAATTCTATTTACAATRTCAGGAATTTGTTGCATAGAAGGTACTTTGTCTGGAAAAAAACCTCTCAGAACTGGGGCTTTCCAACAGTGGCTCTTATTCCAGCAATGTAATCTGGACTGAAAAGATCTGGTCAGTGTGAAGCTAACAGGACTGTGACAAATGAGAAACGGTTTGAGTGCTATATTCCGCAAGCTAGTTCAAAGAAAAGTCAGTGAGTTTAATAAGGGAATTCTCTATTGATCTAAATAGGCTTCCTGAAAAGCCTATTTAAAATGTGTTTTAAAAATGTGTTACAGCTTTAGTTGCTGAAGCATATGTGTGTGTGTTTGTGTACCTACTTTGTTTCTGTCAAAGGGTTTTCTGATCGTGTAGCAAGTATTTGCCAGGACATATGTTTTTTTGTTTAACCGTAAGCCAAACTTCTTCAAAGCCAACTTACAGTATGTCCTAAAGAGGAGCTGGGTGCAGACTCAGGAAACCTACAGTTTTCACAGGTCATCACTGTTTGTAGTTGTTTGGGATCCCTCGAATTGTGTGAGTTTACAAAGAAAGACGACCTTGGATAACTCCTCCTGGCTTTGAGTCTTTAACCAGATTGGAAGCACTCGGTACTGCTTACACCAAATGCAGAATGTGCCTGCATATCTCCTGCACCACCTAGCATGGACTTCGTGAGATATGGTACATCTAGGCCAATATCTTGTTTCTGAGATGATATTTCACGGCATTGGCCATGGAATTGGCATGGAATGGTGGAATGGCATTTCATATTCCAGCGTCACTCTGGGACTGACACTTGAATCCAGAGAGGATGTTTTCTTGCTAGGAGGCTCTGTGGCATGAGAGTTTGTAGCTCAGTGAGCGTACTTGAACTTTTGAATATTACCTTAGGGCAAGTGCCTGTGCCCACCGCAGAAGCAGATGTTTAACCTTAGTAACGTCTGCTTTTCCCTTGGGGTAACAGCTTCTGTGAGGACTTGTTTATACAAATTTGTCCCTTAGTTAATGAGTCAGTTTGCTTTAATTGCATGTCCCCTGGCTTAACATGAACACTCTCCTGCAATCTAAACAGCCCTAGAACTGTGCAGATGTGTGTCAACAGGCACAGATGTTAATTACTAGCAAGGTTTTGTCTTAACCTTATGAAAGGTGAGTTCTGGAAAGAAGAAAAACAAATGATTTTTTTCTTTAGAGATAAAAATCCTTTTTTTTTTTTTTTTTTTTTTTAAGTCAAGTAAGCAAAATGAAGACATCAGATTAGTTTTAAATGTCTAAACAGTGTTATTCCAAAATAAGTTTGCAGGATGAAGAGGACACGTGTTTAGCTGTTGCCTTATCTCTTTATATTTCATTTGTCCATCTAGCTGGCTGCTGGCCAGGGGTTCATGCAGGGAGTGAAGTGAAGAATGTGTCTATTTTGGCATCTGTTAGTCCTAGTGAAGTGGGAGTATTCTCTTTGTGCCTCTCTGTGGAGCAGCTACAATGAGATTCATGTTGCTTAACTGCAGCTGTTTAGAAGTGGTATGTCCAGTTAATAAAGTAATTGCAGAGGGTCCTTCTAGAGTCAGCAAAGAAAGGCAAAAGAGAGAGAGAAACCTTGCCAGAGTTTGAGTCAGCTCATCCCCAGATAGATGTTCTCTGGGCACATAAAGCTACGAGCCACGAAAAGCCAGAGGACCGTTGCTTTCTCCTATAGCTTCTTTATCACGGCAAATCCAAGAAGAGCTGCTATGCTGGTAATTCATCAGGGTTTCAAAGCTCCTTATTCTCCTATTTGCAGACAATATGATGGTTGTGTCTGGTTTTGCTGTATAGGAATCTATGCCAGTGCTCAATCAAGTGCAAGTGCAAGTGGTGGCACAGTTCCCCACTTCACTGAAGTTTTACTCTCTGCCTGTGAACTGGAAACCTGTGTGTGGAGCAGGTAAGTGAAGGAGGAGAGGTGAGAGCAGAGCTGAAGGCTGGACTGAAGCCTCACACTTCCCAGCCTCATGGTATTTTTAATGCTCTTTTTGTGTGAAGGCTTCTAATTAATGGCTCCTTTCCTCCCTAGGAAAACCTACCAGGACAGCCCCACTTCACTCCTTCAGTCCTCTGCCTCAGTTGCCAGTAATCCAGCCTTTAAAGCAAGGCTCATGTTTCTCTTGAAGGCACTAAATTTAGCAATTGTTTACTGAGAGGTACTTAAAATTAGCAGCCTCCACAGCAGCAAAGGCCACTCGGAGTACATGATGAGGAGAGGTTACCCTGSCATCACTGCTGGGCACTTTGACCACTCCGAGACATGCAGCTTCTTCTCTCCAGCTGTGTCCAGCAAGAGTTCATAGGTAGCACAAGGGATGCCAGAAGGCAGAAATGGATGCTTAGATGGTTGGAAGGCCCCTCAGTTACCCAGAATTTATTACAAGAAAGTTACCCAGAAATTCTTACAGGAAAGCTGGCTGGCCAAATTGGAAAAGCAATGGGTTTGGAAGGCAAGGTACTAGGAAAGTGAGACTCTGGTGATGGATCGACTGGGGCACTGTGCAGACCTGTCCCCAGGTGCAAGAAATGTTTTAAAATGGGGGTTGTTTTAAAAGTTAAAACGARTGCTGTCCATCTTTTTCTTGTACCTGGAGGGCAGTGATATTATGGGCCAGATCCTAGATCTGGGCTTAACACCCCTCCCCATACAAATTGTTACTGACCTGAGGTGACCAGAGAAGCCCTTGAACTTCAGTGTCTTTGCATGGCTAAGCCTAAGTTGGTGGCAAAGGGTGGCCTGTAGTTGTCCATGTTGGCATGCAAAGAGGGRATCGTTCAGACTGCAGCTATGCCAGTACATCTAATACTCCCCACATTGTTTTTTGGCACAGAGCTGTGGATGTTTATAGTGTTTAGCTCTTTCACCCTGCTGCTGTGTGCAAGCTGCCTCGTGGGAATGATCCCATATCCATGCTAATCCCTAAACTGTGCTAGCTGGCACAAGCCAGGATATAGTAGGGGTTGCTAAAGATATAACAGTGGAGACGATGCAGAGCTTGGTGCCTGGCAAATTTCCCTGGCACTGGTTTATTTGCACTAGCAAACAGACCCAAAGCCTTTTTGGAACAGGAGACTGTGAGACTGTGAACCCCATGGGAGATACAGAAGACMTGTAGGAGGAATTAGGGGAGAGGAGAGAAAGAAATGCCAGCAGCTTGGGACATGGGGTAAATGCCACGCTAGGTCTAACCATGTCACTGAGACACTGGGAGCATGGTGCGGGGTACATATGGACTCAGCTGGGCAGGGAGAGGCAGGGAGATGGAGGGATGTATTGCAGGTTCCTGAGTTGACCTTCTTCCCTAATCGTTAGGAATCARTTTGGTCTTCTGGTTTGCTGAACGTTTGCTTCAGGAAGTCCCTTCCTAGCTAAGGCAGCCAAGCCTTAAGCACCCTCAGGTGCTTAGAGCTGACGGGCAAAGCCTCATGGCCTGGCAAAGAGGTAAGAGTTGCAGCTTTCTGCTCTGTGCCCTCCGGGCTGATCCACCCAACGGTTCAGCACATTAATGCCTGCAGGCTTCGTCTGGCTCATCCRCAGCAAGGCAATGGGTGAGTAATGCCCTTGAGTATATCAAAACTGGCTTCTCCAGTGGCAGGTGCTATGTGGGGAAGCAGAGAGGAGCCTGGCATGTTGGCAGATCTGTGTGTCCATCACATCTGCAAACAAGGTAGCAATCTCCTTGGAGTTACTATTCTAGAAAYCCAAAAATTTGGCAAAGTCTTTGCAAAGGTCTTGCAGGCCTTCAGTTTTGTTCRTCTTTCCTACTGCTTTAGTTGCTAGTACAAGTCTTGGGATTATGTTAGATACAGAATCTTGCTTGCTTGGTGATMTAAACCAAAGAGATCTGGGCTGCTCCATTTTTCCGAAGGACAACTCGGAGGCCCTTTGGTTCCGAGGGTGTTCCACTTGCTGGATTAGAAGATAACAACGCTGCTGTAGAGAAGTCCATCTCTGTGGCTGACTGGGCTTGGTCGGTAGCAGCTGAGGCTGAAAATGTGTGCGGTGACTGGATGCTGAAATTGCGGGTGGATAAATGATGAAACRAAATGCCCCTGAATCTGCACCTTGCAGGGTTGGCTATTTCCTCCTCCTGTGGCCATCCCTGGGGCCTCTTGCCTCTTTCCAGGCCTGATGGCACTTGGTAACCCTGTGAGATGTGAGATGCTCATTTCCTTGTGGCAGCCTGCCCCTACAGCCCCACTAGCTTCTAAGGAGTGAGATGGGTCCAACCTGTTGTGCAACCTGATAAACACAGAGAAGGGAAAGGTGATTCTATGCTGCCATCTTGTGGCTTCAAGAACTTATCTTGAAATATTAAATCTGATATAAAAATTGTATGCATACRTATTTATATTCAAGTATGAATGAAGTAAAACAGCTAGGAGCCCAGAGAATTAATCCCAGAGATGGCCCATGGAGTAGATAACTTATCAGCTAGTGAATGATTCTGTGAAAATTTTCTGCTATCCATAATATCACTGTGGATGTGATAACATCGAGGCCTGTGGAARCGTGCTCCTGGGATTCCCTGATTTGGAGGGTTGGAAGCCACTGAATTTAGAGCTGATGTCTGGTTGATGACAGGGTTTCTGCAGCAAGGTCACAGTTACAATGCATTGGAGATGGTATTAAGTCAATGGAAGAGGTTGGTATCCTTCACGGCTCTGACAAAAGCAAATTAGAGCCAGTAATGGAGCTATCCGCCACTGACTGAGGGGCAGTAACCATCTGTGTGTGGCTTCTTTGTCCAACCACTGCCAACAGYGAGGGAGAACCCATGGGTCAAGTGTGCTCACAGATCAAAATCATGGCCCCAGCTACCTTCAGTTAGACATTTCTGTGTGAGCTGGGAGTCAAAGTTTCTTATAGTTAATGAAGTTTAAGGGCTCAATAACATGAGACATGCTGGGATATATGAAACATCCACAGGATATTGACAGGACCTATGGGAGAGAGACAGAAGAAGGTAGATGCCTTCYCATCTGAGTTCCTGGCAGACTCCRTTCCTAAATGGAGTCCTTTCTCACYCTAATTGGGATGTYCTTTTCCACTCAAAAAAATGATRKATGGCATTCCTTCACTCACCTGAGCACTTCTTACAGCCGTGGAGAAACCATAGATGGAGAAGTTCCCGAGGACTCCTCCTAATAAACCCTGATGAATCTTGGTGGTCTCCTGTGGGTTGGAGTTTGAGTGTCATCTCTTCAGAGCATCCCACACATCCTTATCTGCCAGGTTTTCCACTGGCAGGCTGATCCAGGTGGCTGTTATTACAGAAGATTACTTAAGGATCCCCCATGCTATTTGTTCAGTCCGTGAACTGGCTGGGGAAAAGCAGGTGAGCTAGGATCACACAGAACTTGGTCCTCTCTGGCTAAAGAGAAGCAACAATGTGCAACCAATCTTCTCTGTTGGAGTTGCAGCTCTGAAGTAACACATCTGGCTAGGGTTGAGGCTGGCAGTGTGTAGAAATAGCAGTAAACAGGTCCTGCAGCTCATGAGGGTMCAGCAACAATGTGCTGAATACTTAAGGATTTACATGAGCTTTAGGGACTTATGAGAGCTCAGCACCTTTCAGGATCTGCTTTCCCATTCCCACTCTGTWCCCACATTATGGCTCTTCCTGCAGGAAAAAATGGTCACACATGGTAGTGGTTTGGAGACACAAGAGTGTCTAATGGGAGTCCCAGGAAGACTGGCCTCCCTTTGCACGATCAGGCAGCAGTAACGTATAATTTGGGTGACTGACCAGAAGGAATGAGTAGCTAAATGAAATTTGGTCAAGTAAAAGACTCTGATCCRAGGAGCATTAGCTTTGTCCATCGTGTGGACAAAGAAAAGAAATGCAATATCCTTCGAGAAGCACTGGGAGAGATTTCCTAACTTCACTTAGCCTGGCAGCTTCAGTGCAGGCTTAGAAAGACAAGAAAGATAAGTGACGYGAGTGTGAGAACAGCAATAAAATGAACAATTATGTAATGAGGAGAAGCAACAGGGGGGGCATTCTCATGAGCAGTGTGGCCCTGGCCAGAGTGACTTCCAAAGAGCAATTTGCAAGGCATCTGGCAAATGAACATTACCTAATGGAAAGGCAACAGCACAGGCAGTGATTAATGGGCTGGAGAAATTGATTTATAGAGAGAGAGAAAAAAAAAATAAAATAGCAGAGCTAAATATGTAGCGTTTGGCTGGGCAGTGGGTGAAGGCTGAAATGATGTGACGCCAGGAATGTTGGAGGATTTGGCGGGTGCTCCGTGCAAGGAAGGAGAGAATTCTTGCTGGCATGGATGAGGTGGTTGGGAGCAGGGGATGGTATCAGAGCAAGGAGAGAGAGGGCATGCAATGATCCTGCTGATGAGAACTTGTATGTGCGGTGTGTTCAGTAGTGCTGTGCTAAAATTCACCAACTGAGGGCCTTAAATGTCCAGGAAATTTGGGTGCAGAGAAACCAGAGGAAAACTTCTTCTTCTCCCCTGTAGCTCATTTCATTTAAAACAAAGCTGAACACTGTAAATTTAGGCCATGGCGTTTGACAGGGGCTTGAAGATTGAAGGTTAGATCTTGATCTGCCCTAAATCAATGCAGCCTTATTGCCTTCAGTTAATAGATTGAGTTATCCCAGGTGGTGATCTGCTCCTGCCAGATTAATGTGCATGCTCATACCTCCAGTAAGGAAGATAATGTATAGTCATATCATAATCACAGTAATACTGTTTTTTTAGGGGAAATATGTTATCTAGATGGTGGCTTTTTACTGTTACTGGTGATTCTAACTCAATCCAGATATGGGGACACAATCTTCAAAAATCCACACTGGTTGTGGTGGATTTTGTGCAGGCTGAGAGGTACWTCCTCTCAGACCTGGGGATTTTTTAGTACCTGCACTTCCTTGTGTTCGTGAATATATCCAGAAACCATGGCTAATTTGTAGTCACAATACTACTTGATTTTCCTGAGTTTCCCTGGTAAATGGATTGAATTCTTGCCCACTTTTGTGTAGGTAACATCATGCTTCTGCCGTTGTGGTCCACACAAGTAAGGAGCTGTGCTCCTGTCCCGTCCTGCGCTGCTGTCCTCTCTGATCTGGACTAGACCTTTCTGGTACTTGCCCACTCGAGCATATGCGAACCTTCAGCTGTCATAAGTGGATGTCTGCCTAGTTGTGTCAGTGGCCTTATGGTACTTTTTACAAGGAAAGACAGTAGTTGACCCTCACACCAGTCATGTAGGGTCATGCAAGGTATTGCAGAGACCCAGCTGCCCTGGGTTTTGGAGTGAGATCACCTGCACACCCTGCGATGGCTCTACAAGCAGAGATGCAGCTTGACCTGGGCCTGTGGGGACCATTCAGTTCACCTCCTTCCCTCTCCCAAGCAGAGCAGCTCCCAGGGCTCTGAAGAGCACTCCTCCTGTAAAAAGCAAACTAAGGTTTGGTCCTGCCATCAGGAACCTCTCTGTTTTCTGTTGTCCTTTTGATTAAAACACCAATTTAATTGCCATATAGCAGCCTTCTGATGGGACTACTGGAAAAGGCAAGGTGATTTTCTACAGACATTTCATGACATCAGCCCCAAGGAAACTTTTCTGCTATGAGTTTTAAATGGAAAAATAACTTTGTTACTACCAAAGAATGGGAATATCAAGCTGCCTGCTGCCACAATYGGCTCTAAATAGGCTAGGCTTTCAGCAAAATCAGGATGGAGAAACGACAGCTTTATCCTGTAATGCCTCTTCAGTCAAGGATTAATTTTAGCTGGTTGTCTCTGCTGCCTGAATCACACCTGGAGACAATACAGCCCTCTTAGAAAGGAAGAGCTCTTCTAAAACTAGCTTCTGTCCAGTACCTCACATGATCGCATTTTCAGATGAAAAAGCTACATTTGAAAAAAGCATATCCCTTTAAAAGTCTCAGTTTATGAAAAGAAGTGCCAAACTATTCACAACTGCAGATAACTTGTACTCTCAGATAATCTGCACAAAAATCAGAATCACGGGGACTAGGGACATAGCCAGAATAGATGACAGCAGATCAAAGGTGGATGGAAAGGGTGGATTTGGATAAAATCCCCCTCGTATTATCTAGAGCTGTACACAACCAACACTGCAGCTGGGTTACAGTTTTGTTTGTCTGAAATGAAAACTCTTATACATACGTGTAAAACTGCAATGATTCTCACTCCCAGGTCTCTCCTAAGCAGAGACTGCCAATGATGTTGACTTTTTAAGTGGCTGCATGACCTTGGACTGATCAGATCAGCTCTGAACTCATTTTCTATCAAGATCCCTTCCCAAAGCTAACTCTAGTCTTGCGCTCTCCACCCTAGTTCCTATTCCCATCATCTTCTGCTGAGTGTAATGTCCTTGCTATGTGGTAGCGTCACTGCAGCCACGCCTGTTAGTCCTGGATGAATATTTCCACTGGGAAATGCAAAAGTGGGAGAGAAGGAGTTTTGCTGAGCCAAGCGAGGCTCATCGTGCTTACCCCTGCTCTGAGGAAACTGAGACACGTCTTCAGCCCCCGTGGACACAGACCCAGAGATGCCTCTGACCTTGAAGGGTGGTCGTCCTTGCAAGAGGGAAGGTTACTGAGGATAGTGTTAGGGGCTGCACCTCTGCTAGTGGTCACCTGGGGTCACCTCACAGCCTCCAGCCCTGTCCAGTGATTKTCCACACTATTTGTTGTCAGGCTGCCTTGGCTTTAACCTGGGACAGCTACCTCTCTCCTAAACAAAATTTTCTACTCTGAAGGCTTTTTTTCTGCAGCATGTTCCTGACCCAATACTAGATGTAGGGGACGAGCCCTTCTGGTTTGGAAGATCAGCCGGTGGAGACAGTCTTTTATCAAAAGGTGGTGTGGTGGGAGGTTCCCCAAGCTGCTTTGTGATCAGGTAAACAAACAAACAAACAAACAAACAAGAACTGAGCATCTCCATCTCTGATCCTTGCATATGTCTCTCTGTCCTGCTATTGCATCCCGTGTACCTTGTCAGGGAATCCCGGAGGGAGCACATAGCTGTGATTGTCAGCGGGGGAACTGGATCAGGCACTTCCTGCAAACACTGCAGAAGGTTGCACACTAGGATCGGTGGTAACCAGACCAGCCGCCTTTGTTGCCTTCAGTCACCTTCACTTTTGGTCAGGGTTGTGAGAGCAGAACTGACTTGGGTAGCTGGCAAACCCCCTAGGAACAGGRGATGGCGTGGAGCTGGTAGGGATGTGTATCCATGCTGCCCTTGTCTCCTGGATTTCAGCTAATGCAGAGCCTAACCCTACATGAAATAGGTAGGAATAGTCATCTGAGCAGGAGTGTATCAAAATCAATTGTACCAGTGGGGAAAATATAAGGAAGAGAGAAAATCATTAAGATTACTAAATATATATGACTTCAGTGATACCCTGAGCTGAAAATAGTTGGAAGCTGGGAAAAATACTAGGGAAAAGTATCGTRTGCAACTGCCATGCCATTATTCTCCATTGTAGGCATTTCCTTGACAACTGGATGAGACGGGCTCAGGATATGGGGCTTGAGGTGTCATGGTCTGACATGACACTGTTGCTGTTAYGTTCAAATGGATTTTGCTAAGAGACAGTATCATGTTCAGTCAGGCCAAAGTAAAATGCGACCAAAATAGACCTTAGTTTTTCAGGGCTGTATTTTTTGTYCTCTACTAAGATTTCTTGTATTTTCATGATGGGACTTGACTCAATTCCCTTTGGGACCAGGGTTGTTAAYTGGACCTTGTTGTAGCAAATCAGAAAATAGCTGATTTGAACGAGGCAGAAAAGACTGCTCTTCCTACTCCTTTCTCTTCCTGTGGCTCTTACCACAATRCTCTTACTCCCTGCCCGTCATTTAAGCATGGGTTGCTTTGGCCTTAGGCCCATCTGGAGAGTGGGAAACCTCCCACTGGGTCTGCAGTGAAAAGAAGAGTGAGGCAAGGACAAGTGCCCAGGATTAGTCAGAAAACCTCTTAAAGAAGATCTGCTGAAATAATTTTTTGAGAGGAAGCAGATTGATTTTTGGAGGTTTCCACCAGRTCCCTCCTATTCTCTCTCCTCAACTCTACCCTGTGCCAAACTGGCCTTGTACATGGCTGTGGTTAGGGACTGCCTGGAGCAGGTCTTCAGACAGGTCAGGAAAGGCAGAGGGAGAAATCAAGCAGCAGGAGGGCAGGAACCTCTTAGGAACAGTAATGGAGTAGTAAGGCATTTGAGAAGACAGCTGGCAAACCTAATACCATTGAGCAGCCTTGGCTGGGACCTGTGGAAAGACACTCCTCTGCAGGTAATGGGTTCTAGGTGAGCCCTGCAAGTCATTTTGTGAGGAAGAGCTCAGCTTCAGTGGTTAACTATAGATAGAGAAGGTTGGCAGGTGGAAGGAAAGTTAAATGGTGGCACCATGTTTCGTGTCTATGGCACAAACTACAGCTTTGTTCCTAAGGTGCTCTCAAAATATTTGGAAAGGGGAAGTCTGGACTTCTGTCCTGGAGAATTCGTTTCAGCTGGATGGGATATTAATTGCATCACTTTCTGCAGAAATGCAGTGACCGCACTAGCCTGGCTGGCTGCTGAAACGTAGATGAAGCTTTGCTGTGAGTCAAAGCGGCAATGCATTGCTCTCTCTCCAGCCCCCACTGCCTCAGTCCCAGAGAGGGTAAATAATGTCAGACATTGGTCCTGACTTTAGCTTCTCCTTGGTGCACTGGGGAAGATTTGCATTATCACAGATCACAGGTTGTTGTTATTCAAAATCTTCTCATTAGAAATAAAAATAAGACAAAAGAATTAAAGATAAACTCACTGCCCACAAGAGACAGTTTATCAGATTTGTGGAAATCAGTGTGGATCCACATACTTATTTGTAATTTCATTGATTTTCCCCAGGTGAGGCTCTGAGCTGTCATTTATTGCCTGGAGGGATAATTTGGATGTTGTGGACACCCTTTTAGAGACCCTTTCACTTGCTCTGTAACGTAAGAGTTAGAGAAGTGGCTAACAGTTGGTAAGACTATCTGATCTTGAGAGTGGTTTTGATAGCTTTARGAAAAAAAAAAGGGAAAAAGTTATTATTTTACACTTGGAGGCAAGTCAAAGAATCCAGGGCCTCATCCAAAGCCCATTAAAAATAAAGGAAAGATTCATGATGACTTCAGGATGTTGGGGGTCCTGCCATTAATGACCAAGAAAAATAATCCTGGGCTGTTTGTAAGCCAGTTGCACGTGGGCTGTGGTGGGCTGGAGCTTCACATCAGATGGTCYCTTAGGAGCTAATCTGATTATGTGCCTGTTGTAATAAGGCAAAGTTTTTATCTCTGTCTAGCCAGTTCTGATTTACTTACATACTTCCTATATAGCCTTACATAAAATATTATTTCTGGCTTATCCAGCCCTTCGTATCTGCTGGGCAGAAACTCTATTGACCCAAGTACCTAGAACATGAATTATCTATATCTCTATATCTATAGAGAGTTTTTAAAGTCAGATACAGAAATTGTTTCACTGCAAAGGCTCACAGTAAAGCACTTGATCCAGTTTCCAAATGGCAATTTGGAATGGATTAAAATGAAAAATGGAAATGGCTGTGGATTACGCTGAGTGTATATAAACTGAGAGGCAACTAGAGGTTCCTCTGATACTGGGAATCCTTTTGCATTGTCTGTCTAAGGAAACTGAGGTAATATATGTCTTAAATGGAGAACATACATGCCCTAAAATTAGAACCATTGGTAGTAACAACAGTAATAAAAATTGAGCAGTTTCTCTGCTCATTTTGAATTGTTCATGGAGGGTCAAAGAGTACACTTTGCTGTATCTTTTTTCCTTAACTTGGCCCCTTCCAGTGGATCTTCTCTCATCTCACTTTTGTCCCTTCATTATGACCATCCATTTAACTTTTTTTGCATGTGAGCCTGGGACCATGGGTGCAATCAAATTGTTAAAATTGCTCTAATGTATTTGGCAGGGAGCGGGAACTTGGCCCGTTGGGGCTGGAGGTGAGGGTCGGACTGCATGGGCGTGAGGAGGTTCTCCCAGTCCCTGTGATGTTGATTCTGACCACGGAGAAGGTCAGATTCTGACCACGACTGAGATTTTTTTAAAGAGGACAGAGAGAGGAGAGAGATGCTGATGTGACTTTTAATACTCCCTGTTAGAAAGAGATCTGAGCCAGTCACAGCTGAGAGACGCAAAGCATTAGGAGAGATCACTTGAAGGTCAGTGAACTTTAACAGAGGAACACTTACTGATAACCCTCCCTGCGCATCAGAGTATCTGTGAGATTAACAATTGCTGCCTTTAGAATTGATTTTGCTACCCTGGATCATAGCGTGTTGAGGTTAAAAGAGTTGCATTTTGAGCTTTTATTGTGCTGTGACTCTTTTAGATAGAAGTAACAGTTTTGGCAGCCTTTTAGGGATTGCAATGATTTTGTGTTTCTTAGCTGTGAGGTATTAAGGAGGAGGATAAAGAGGAGGTTAGAAGGCAACAAGAAATCGCGCATCTCAGTGGTGAGAGGCAATTGGTGTCACACCAGTCGCACCATAGTGTCTCTCCAGAGGGAGGCAAACAGTGGAAAATGAAACAWCGCCATCCTGAATCCTAGATGATGAGGGGAACTGGGAGGGTCTCAGGGGGACACAGGCAGAGTAGATGTGGCACTGAAGCCCTAAGAAACGAGACAGCTGATGAAAGGAGCAATGGTCATGTTTCAAGAGTGGCCTTCAGGTCCAGAAACCAGTACAAAGCACCCTGAAGACCAAAAGATTGTTAATGAATTAGGAACATCAATGAAGCTGATTTAGGCAGTGCTCAAACCGAGACAAAGCGGACGGCGGGGTGGTACCCACGTGACGTGAACCCTGCTTTATACAGCTGAGCAGAGGAGCTGTGCTTGCTTTGCTTAAAAGCAACACTTTGTGAAAAGAAATAATGGGGAGAAGTTACGGAGATCAAAAAGGGAGAAAAATGAGTTTTCCCTAATAGCAGTGTATACACCTTTATGAGAGATACAGGATATGATAGTGCTTTTATCATAAGCTTCAGTGACAATAAATAGACCAATTTACTTATTCACTGGGGAAGTCTGATGAAGATGTATTAACATAAAAGTGACTCAGTCTCTGTCTTTCTCTGTCTATATTCTGCTGATTAAATYCCATTTGTTTTCCCCTTTTAGTGACAAACTTTACTTTTAATGATCAGTAAGGTTAACATACCATTTTTTCTAAGTGATTACGTTTCTATRTCTTTGTTTTTGGAGGGATTTTGGAGAAAATTAAATGAGACTGGTATTTTTTGTAAACTTTTTCCATTATCTGGGGAAATTCTGAGATTAGTGACTGACTGTCTCATGTGATGGCAAGTAACATGGCAATAGTGYGCTAATTTATACTGCTATAGAATTTCTATATGTAATTAAGGACAGACAAGCAATTTAAAAGCTAAAGGTCATTGTGGTGCCAACTCCAGGCAGATGGTGATATGGGGAGGTACAGAGGGCRCAGCCAGCAGGTTTCATAAGCCCTGAGGCACAATTTAAATCTATGTTTGCTCTTATTCTAGAGGAAAGCGAGAGCTGAACTCTTTAGAGCATCCCTAAAGTTTAGAGCAGCCTCAAATTGTTTAGAGCATCCCCCAAACATCTTGGTGGTGTTTTTTGCAGAACGTGTGGCTCTATCCAGCCTCAGCTTCCCTGTGTGTCCATGAAGAGGAGGGAGAGGTTGCCTAAGCTGAGCAGGAACAAGCAAGGTGCTGCCACAGGCAGATTTTCAATTATTACGGCTGGCATAATATCAACTGTTACGTGTCATGTGCCCGTGAGCARCAGTGGATCCTGAATCCCAGACCCTGCTGAGTTTGGAAACACGTGAGCTCTGAGCAATGCTGGCTCTCACACGCATGGGGTCTCCCATGAGGAACAGGTCATAACCAGCTCTGATTCCTCTCCTCTTTCCTGGGATCCCACCATCACAAGAATCAAACCATGATTACTGGAGTGTCAAGCTAGGAAGGCCTTTCCTTTGGGTATTTATTGCTTGACCTTGGTATGCTTTTCATCTCTGATCCTATTGATGACAGCACAGATATAATGAAGAGTTATAACTGGTCCGAACAAAGCTGGGTGATGAGAACTTAGGTCACTAATGATTTATGATAGCCACTGGGTTTCAGGGCGTGCCGACATTAAGAGTACATCTGAAATGAAATACCAGGGACTGTGTTTTTCCCTTGACATAAACAACTCAAAAACAGCAGAGAAGAAGATCCTTTTTACTTTTTATTATGGAAGTTTTTAATATTCTGGACAATGGCCAATGTTTTTCAATGAAGTGTCTTTAAAAAATGTGCCCAGCGAACTCTGAGGCCTTTTGAAGGGTGTGCTTATGGCTGCACTGTAGCTTGGTAAGAGATGCTTCTTCCAAGCTTACTCAGAGCCTCTAATCMCGTCCTTCCATTGCTTCTCTCCAGACCAAGATGACAGCTGTAAAGCTTTGTGCTCTGCATGTCATGGAAAAAGAATGGCATTTTTCACAGGGGAGTTTCACCCAGCACAAAYGGCAGCCTACAGAAAAAGCACCTCCTAAGAGGGAAAGCTGGGAGTATTACACATACATGCTCTACTATCCACAGAATCRTTGACTCAAGGGATAAATGAGGTTGGAGGACTCTGCTTCAGCCAACTGCTTAAACCGGGGCCAGCTTCAAGGTTAGCCTAGGTTGCTCAGGGCCTTCTTCAGTCAAGTTTTCAGTATGTCCAAAGGTGTAGATTGCACAGCCCCTGATCCAGGCCTGCACTGCTTCCACGGGGAAGACTTTTTTCCTTAATCCTAATGGGAATTTCCTTTGTYGCATCTTGTGCCTGCTGCCTCCTGTGTTTTCACTGCATATTCAAGTGGCATCTGGCTCTGTCTTATACATACTCCAGCCTTCYGACCACCTCTGTAGCCTCCACCAGACTCTTCCAGGTCCYTCTGAGTGGCAGCTCTGACCCCCAGTGTATTGACTACTCACCCCAAYGGGTGGACTCCAAGGACATTGCCCAGAGCTGTACTGGTGCATCAGAGATTGATATTCTGATATCTCCCTAAAGATGTCTTCCCTTTGTGGAAGGTAGGATGATTCTCTTTTTCTTGCTTAATTATTCATATTCTATGCAAATGTAAGGTTCTATCTTTCTATCTTTTCAAACAGCTAGTGGTGATATTCACTCGGTTTTATTTGATGCAAGACTCTCAAAGCAGGAGCTCCAGCTCCTCTTYCAGCCTTTCTCATAGTGCATTGCAGGGCAGGAAGGCTTTTTTGCATTTGTTCAGCACTGAGCTGAGAGAGTCCAAATTCATTTGAAGATATTTCCAAATCCTTTCTAATAGTTATTTTGATCCCTGATCACTTCATTGAGTATCTCTTGAAGAGATTTGAGAGTTGGAATGTTTTAAACCTGTATTAGGTATTTGTTACCTGGTGCAATTATGGATTTTTTGTTTCCATATTTGCCTAAATTGTTGATGTGAATGAGTTTATTCCTTTAAAACCTGTTTTTATCTAGTCACTGCCCAAGACTTTTGTTTCTGTGATGCTAATAACATTTTTAGGAATACATTGGCATAAGCAACATTTTCTCATTTAAAACAAATATCTGACCCGTTTACTTTGCAGTCACCTGAAAAATATTGGCGTTTGCTATTAGCCTGTCCATTGCTTCCATGCAAGTAAGTATTTGGTCTAGTAAAGGCATATGACACATGCTATACACAGTTTTTGTACTCTGATATCCCTTACAAAATTCCTCAGAAGTGATATCATCTGCTACTCTTCCCTTTCTCTTTCCCATACAGTCATTATTGTCTTAATTTATGAAGGTTTTACCRTGTGTAGTTTTGTATGTAATATTCACCAGTCTCTCCTGAAAWTTTCCCTAGCTTTCTCTAAGCTGTCATGTGGTAAAGTAAAAGGTCTTCTTCTGTTTTAGTAACTGATGAAATAAATGAAGAAGAAGCAAAATGTATGATTGAACAGTCATTAGAATTTGTTAGAYATTTCCTTAAGATAGGGCCGGGGCCTATAATAGTCACTACACTCCAAAAAAGTCTGAGAATGATGTAAACAGATTGGTAACTGTTTGCTAACTATTCTTTGTTAWTCAAAGTACTCAAAACTAATGCTAGATGTGAATATTTGTGGAAGAGATCTCATGATACTGTATTACTAGGTGGTGAATTTAATATTGATGAGTGCAAAATAATGCAGATGAGGAAAAAGCTGTGCATAACTGGTCATGCATTTAAAAGTAGTTATTAGCATTCAGGAAAGAGATGCTGAACCACTGAAAATAGCTGAGATGTAAACATAACCTCACTACTCAGCTGTGGTCAAAAAGGCCATAAGATGTTAGGATTTATTAGGAAAAGAACTGAGAATAAATGAAAAATATCATCATGCTGTGTGCATAATGATGTTAGGCACTTAATGATATCCCTGGGGGAACTACAACTGATATAGTCAGATTAACTCTGGCCACACACTTTCAAAAAAGGATATAATAGAACTAGAAAAGGTCAAGGGAAGGAGAGCCCTGATGAGCAGAAGCATGGMAAAACTTCATATTCAGACAGACTAAATCGGACAGGACTCCGAGCTTGGCCCTGTGGTGTCTGGCCGTGCACCGCAGATGGGCCTGTTGGCTCACCCCTGAGTGAAGATGTGATTCCTCCCTAAGCCCAGGACTCTCAGACTCCCCCGACAGTCTTGCCAGAAGCAAAGTCAGGGTGGAAGGATCCATAAAAACGCCACACGTGGCCTGCACTTGATTCCACGTGCCTTGGGGAGCAGCAGAAGGTGGGGCAGAGACAAGATCGTCCCGGGAGGGCTACGCTGCGTGTCAAAGCCCAATTCCCTGGCTTAAAAGGGGAGGGGAAAGGGAGAAAGAGACCTCCCAGGCTGTCAGTCAGGTTGCTTTCTCTGCTAATAAATTCTTCCAARATAAATACCTAAATGAGAAGAGTAAAAAATAGCTTGTCTAACTGCCTGACCCATTTCCACCAGCTAAAAATAGCTGCAGTGGCCCTTGGTAGAAAAATGTAATGTACAGAAAATGGACACTAAAAATAGAGCAAGAAATAAACAAATGACTCAGGAAGAGAAGAGAAGAAGAGAGCAGAGGAGAGGAGAGGCGAGGAGAAGACGAAATATTTCTGTCCTGGTTCCTTCAGGACAGCAGCTCAGCTCGATATATTTCCCCCTTTCAGCAAAACAGGTGCAATCTTTGCTCAATRTTTTGAGCTCAGCAGCASTTGCCAAGTCAGGYAGAAAAACATTTATTTTTTAGCCCRGACAGAGTATTATGATAGTTTAGCTTGACCTCCTGTATAGGAAGGGCAGGAGAGCAGATTTTTGCATCAAGACCATTACTTCTCTGGAGCCAGGGCATGCATTCTGAAAAGGTGTCTCGGTTCCTGACTGTGAAGTTTTGCATTTCAAGAATCTCTCAGAAGATCTGCTCCAGTTAATTACTCCCCTGTTCATATTTACACTTTATTTTTAGTGTGAATTTGCCTCACCTCAGCTTCTTGCCACTATTAGTCCTTCGCCTCTCAAATGAGAGAGTCTGCTTTCTCAGAYATCGAGAGGTCACTGCTGTTGAGGCAGTCTGTGAACAGAGGCACGCCGTTAAAGCATGGTTGACTCTCAGGAGTAACGCTGGACTGGAAGAAGGATGATTGTTTAGGGGCTAAAGTCGATGATACTACTAGAAGTCGATGGAGATTGGGATGAAAAGAGACACCATCTCCACTGCTAAATTAATCACTCAGGGGATGTTTATTCCTTGTTTCTCAGCACAATCCTTTGCTCAGTTTTGGCGATCTCATAAGCAACTTCTAGGTACTGTTTGGGAGCAAGCACAAGGCAGAAAGCCTTCCCCTGGACACCAGGGATTAAGTCAGCTTTGAGAGCTGGGTGTGTTTATGGAGCACAAAAGGGACAGACCATTGCAAGATGGTGGGATTTAGGGCCAGGAAATGTCCTAAGGTAGCAGGATGTGAAGACTCTTGGCTGTGGCCAAAGGGAGCTGCCCACATGGAAACCCAAGAGGACCTTGGATTTTCCTCTCTTAAAATGATCTCACCTGAGTTTTGTAACYTCATTGCCATCATCGAAAATGGACTTCTAGGTGATAAATACATTTAGAAAAATAAAGCAGCTTACTGGGAAACCACTGGGTTGTGCAAATCCAGCCCAAAGGGCTTTGAGATAATTTCTACCTGAGCCCATTAGTTATTGATTTGTTACTGGTTAGTCATTCTTGTTCAGACTTGGATCCGCTAACATCTCTAGATTTTTTTTTCCCACAGAGTTGTCTTTTCTCCAGCTTTGCATTTTTGAAGTTGATTATTCCTGCTGAAGTGTAGAACTTCATACTTACTACATTAGGGTCAAATATGTTGTATTTTACTGAAAYCATTCCTTAAATTTGCCAGGGTCGTTATGATCCTGATCTTGAATCTAATCCTGTCTTCCGTGATTCTTGCAATTCTACCTGCTTCATGCAATGGCAATGGTTAAAATATTGACTGGAGCAGGACCCAGGAAAGAGGTCCTTATAGATCTCATGAGGGATCTGTATAAATCTGAGTCAACACTGTGTATGTTAAAAGGYTTAAAAGCCTTTCCTTGCTGAGACATGGATTCCAGTTAGTTCTGTGTTCATCTTGTAATAATTTCATCCAAATTTTATATATATATACACATATTTTTGCATGTAAGATTGTCACATGACAAAATCCACAGCCTTGCTAAAGTCCACATATTCGACATCTTCCTCTGCTCTATGTACAGGGCATACTGCCTGTTACAGAAGGAACTAGATTGGCTGGATTTGTTCCTGACAAACCCATGTTGGCTATTTCCTCATATATGTCTGCAAGGGATTTGAATTTTCATTTTTCTATTTTTCCATGAATTGAATTTTACTTGGCCAGTCAATGGCACATGCATGTGTGTGGGGTGATGGCCCTTTCTCACAATGTCAATATTCAAGCTGTAGYCTTTTGCTTACAGATTTTAAAAGCTGAGAGTGGGGTTAGTAACCATGGTATAGTCAGCAATAGGCAAATCATTCACAAAACTTGAAAAAACATTTCTCTCATTTCTTGGGGTTAGGGTACAGAGGAGGGTATATAGAATAATATAGAATATAAAATGATATGGCTCAAACAGACAGAAAAAAGAATATTTTTGCCAAAAGAGCATGAACATATATTTGAAGAGTCAAATATGTATTTATTTATTTGTGTAACTGTGTATCTGTGTGTACATATCAATTTATACATATGAGTAAATGTATACCTATATAAAAATGTATTTATRTGTTGTCAAAAAGCACATGTTCTGAAGCTTTGAAAAGCAACATTTACACTTGCAAGACTAAAGCAGGTTAGAAATTGAAGCATCTCAGCAATCACAGTTAAATTGGATTTGGACAGTGARTCATCTGTTCAGTACTGTAGTAATAAACATGCATAAAACAATAGCAATTTACTCTCAAATTAATGTTAGTGCTCTTAGGGTAGCAAACTTTTAAAACCCATAAAGCTACCCTGCCATTTTAGAAACAGCGTTRCTCAAGAGCATTCCATATTTTCTATAATTTGCTGAGACTTTCTGATCTATATTAAGGCAATTTGTAAATGGCAAAGTGCTTTGGGGACAGCTTCATGCAAGTATAGCTTTGCCTTGCGTGTTCCTGTCAGGGTATGCTGGGCTTTTGGGTTTTTTGGGGTGTTTTTTGTGTACCTCTCAGATTCAGACATTATCTGAAACTCTGGGCTCTTTTTAGAGCAGATTTTTTTTACATATCTGAGTTCTTCTATTCTGTGATCTTCCACCCACTGTTTCTTTCACCGGGACTGCCATTTCCCGAGGAGAGATGTCTTGTAACGGTCTTCTACATACCACATGAACTCAGCCTCCTGGCTATGGACAGGGTTATGGTTGGGACTTCTTCCTTTCAAAACACCTTCCTACCACAACTCARCTCAAATTGCTAATCCATAAGTGACCGAATTAGGCTTTGAAGCAATAACAGACCTGCTAGGAGAGAGCGGCAGGCTCTGAAGAGGCAGTGCTCTGTCTCTGGGAGGTGGTGTTGCTACTTAATTACAGTTAGGTTTCAAAGAGGTTCCAAAATAACTGTAGTATTTAGGAGTCTTCTTTCTTTCATTCCTTTTTTATTTATTTATTTTTTTCCATTTKGAAGGTAGCAGCTTGTATTTTTGCRGTTGAAGAAGGAGGACTCCTGTCWCTCCAAGTTTATGCACCATGTTTGGTTGTGTTCATGGGCCAACAAGTCCTTCTGRTAGATGGAGCAGAGCACATACTGAGTACTGTCCGGATTTCAGTGCTAGCTGTTTCCTTTCCACACCCATGTCACAGTGTTTGATGCAGGTGCAATTAGTTTTTTTGAAAGCAGATGCAACACTATGGATGAATGCCATCATAATACTGACCAGGCATAATAAACTGGAGGAGAAAATCTCTTAGAAAATTCAGAATCTGTTTTCAGTTGTAAAATGGGAAAATATCAACCATCACAGGAGTTGGGCTGGGCCTGGACTTTTTGTGAAATGCCCAAATACTTTCTCCAAGGTCTGAGTGAGATGTTAGCATTGGTCAGTCAGATCTATTATGGGCAGAGTACCTGCCTTAATTCAATCTTTTCTTAAGGTAAAGGAGGGAAGTTCAGAAATTTCAAAACTACGTGAAATGTCTTGCTTGAGACTGTGCTGTGAACCTGAAATTGAGATAGGAGAGCTGGGTATAATAAAGGGAAGATGAAGCTTCCAGAAGATGCATAAATATTATTTTTGATGCCCACACCCCACCCTCCAAACCCCAAGACATCTGTTATCCACTAGGATTGCATAAAGGAGCTCTTTAAAGTTAGMGGAGTTTGTTTTATTGAAGTGAACAGAACTGAACATTGTGCTCTAAGCCTTTTTTTTCTGGCCTCATGGGACTTGTAGTTAGGTTACTATCTCTGATCTGTCCTCCCCACTGTCTTGGCAGGACTATGTCTCCCAGGATGCCCATGGGACTGGGTGATGTGGTCCATCCTGGGAGTCACACATTGCTAAGACTCTTGGTGACATAGTAAAAGACAGTAAATTGTTTGTCTCTTTTTTACTTTGGGGCAAAGGGKGAATCTGAGCTTCACTTTCTGCCTTCTTTACTTCTGTTCCCGGCTTAGAGATCAGCTCCTTCTGCCATGTCCCTGCACTAATTTTGTGCAAGATGTTTTATGTCTTATCTTCTASCACTATGTGGATGTCTTGGATAACCTGAGATGTTTCAAATGGCATGAAACACCTATATTTAGGCAATAAATTTTTGCCCTAGATCTCAATGACAAGATTTAAMCCCCTGGCTGATATGTAGACATCTCTTTGTAATGCAGGTGTCTTAATCTGTAAGTAAGTACAGATTACACCAGAAAGTATATAAGAAAATCAAACCTGCTATACATGATCTGCACCTGTAAGGAGGAATATTTAGAGATCTGAATGCTGAAAAGAAGTTGAAACATTTGCACAAGCTGGCCAAAGTTTCTTGGGTAATCTCCAGGCAAATCCCAGCCCCAGCTACAAGTTTTCTATGGTAAGTTCTTCAAAGTCAGTCTTTTCAGGAGCYGGTTTTTAATTTATGAGTGGTATTCAGTAACTGAAATTCCTTTGGAGGAATTTGAATATAGAAGTGGCAAAATGGTATGACCTTGTAGATCTACTGTGCATTGGAGACTAACCTTAAGTTTTCTGTCTATTTGCTCATTTTAGCCTATGGGCAGAGCAATGAACAATTTAATTGGCATGGCCAGGCTGCCCAACATCTAAGTAAAGAGGACATAGAAGCAACCCTACAGGCTTTGGACCAGTCTAGCTGAGTACCTGGTCTCTGGCAATGGAAACTCAGGGAGGGAGAGAGGAAAGGAAGCAGCCTGAAGTGATATCCCCTAAAATATTCTCGYAGTTAACAGCAATTGCTGCCTCAGGGATTTCTTTGCTCAGAGGTTATATAAATGTTTCCAACAGCCCTTGATGGACTTTTCTGTCATGCAGGCATCTAATTGGTTTTCTAACCCATACAAGCTTTTGGCAGGTGCAATATCTTGTAGTGATGAGTTCTACAGTTTAAGCATGTGCCATGTGAAAAATTACCTTGCTTTATTCATTTTGATAATTGAATTTCATGTCATTTAGTTCTTGTATTATGAGAAACAGTGAACAATCATCCACTATCTGTCTTCTCCTTGACACTCCTGATTTTGTAGACTGTAGACCTCTATCACATTCCTCCTCAGTCATCTTTTTCTCCAGGCAAGAGCCCTTTGATTTTGTTGTTCTTCAGATGGAAACTGTCCCATGTCTTTGTTCATCTTAATCACCCCTTTCTGAATCCTTTCTATGTCCACTCTATCCTCCTTTTGAGCTCAGTTAATCTGAAATGGAGTGATAGTGTAAACAGTGTTCGTATTATGGGCACATCGTGGATTTATTCAGAGACATAAAGACGTTTTCAAGGCTAGTCTCCATCTCTTTCTCACAGCCCTTTTCCCTACATCTCTTGCCCCTCCTGCCCCTGTTTTAAAAATCAGACACAATAACAATTCACAGCAATGTTTTAGACAGGTTTGTGCATGTATTTGGTACAAACAAACAAACAAAAATATGTGCATTCTGTTTCATAGAGCTTACATCAATCCAACATAACTTGAATCACAAAACAGAAAAACTCTGGCTAATAAATACATCTGAGGATGAAAAATAAAAATCTATACATAAAAAATTCCAATGTCTGCTAAAGAAAATGTACACTTATATACACACTGTAAACAATAGTAATGCAACCCAACTGCAGTTCAGCTCAGGCTGACAGAGGTCTTCCTTCCTCCTTGAACAGGACTTGTGAGGGTCTACTGAAATAAAAGCCACTGTTCACCACCCTTAACACTARGTTTGCTGAAGCAGCAAGGTCTGGYGATGCAATAGTGACACACAAGCCMGCATGATGAGACGAGAGCTGCTGGGTAACCCAGGTACAGGTGCTCTGGGAAATGGTCTWCTTGGCAAATTTGGAGAAATGGGGCCATAACCCTGGCTGGTCACACCGTTGTGAGCCCAGAGAACCCAATGGAATTGGAGCAAATTTATCACCTGAAGGTGTGAGCCTGTTTTCCCAAAGCTGGGAGAGCTCTGAGGTTAAGGGATTTAGAGTAAAATGCACAGGGCTAGACACCTAGGCCATATTTCCTCCCYGGCCAGCAAAGACAGCCCCGATCTACTCGAAGTGCTACACATCCAGCTTCAGAGCCCCATCCAGGCATTGCCCCTGCTGGTGCATTTTGCTAAACCACACTGCCAAGGGGAAAGGGAGGGCCTGGGTTTAAATGGGAAGCAGGTGTTTTGCTTGAATGCAGCACAGCAGAGTTCAGGACTTTCCCATAATACRTACTAGCGCAACCTTTGGGACCCTATTAAGTGCAGGTACATCCATGTGCTTAAACTTTMCCCTCTTTTTCTCTCCTGTAACTCTACAAAGAATTGGGTTGGAGAGGCAGTAAAACCCCAGATCTTTCCTCCTTTCTCTACCTGACGCTTTCAAGTGACTGKAGGCTGTAAATATTTTGAAACTGGAAAGGTGAAAGAAGTAAATTTGAAAGATCAGGGTGAAGCGTWAACAATATTTTTAGCGCCTCCTTGGGAATAAACTGCTTGCCGGCAGATGCAAAAAACCCCCGCAAAACCTCCACTTYGTAGGGAGAAGGTCTGCCATTTTGGAGATGACTATATACACAGGTGTGGTAAAATGTGTACTTGTATCTACATGGTCATGGATGAACATATGTTGCCACGTACTATGGATGTCTGGCTGGATTCCCACTGAGGCTGAGAGACATCAGATAAAMACAATCCAGAGCATCAGAGAGCATTTAACAGCAGATGTCCACCTTCCCATTGACCCGACTTTCACCTCTGTTTGTGCAGTTAACATTTTAATCTCAGGACCTGATTATGTTTGCATCAGCTCATCCTAAACTGTGCCTCGAAATTGCTTACATTACATTTGCATGGGTCAGACCTGCAAATGTTGTCACCAGAAGGGGCCAAAAAATGCCGATCGGGTGTATTTACTCCCTCCGATGGTACTATGTGTGCACATGCATCCAGAGAGGAAGGTGAGATGAAAGAGGAGCAACCCTTATTATGCCTCAGGAGTGTCCTTCCAGGCACCTCCACTCTGGCCAGGAAAACTCTTCAGCAACTACCCTCTCCTAGTGCTCCTGATGACTTCCCCACTGAATCTCCATGGCCAGCAGCGGGAATGGTGGGTGTGCTCTCCCCTCAAGATGGGCACCTAAATCCGAAATTTTCCAGGAACCAGTGGAAAGAGCAATCCTTACACTGGAGAATGACTTTCTGTGCTATCCCATCATCACACAGGGTCTCACTTCCCATGAAGGCCAAAGAAACAGCAAAAGAAAAATACTTTTCCCCGCAGGGGTCTTGGGCACTTGTTTTGGTAGGTTTGAACCTTGCAAGCTGGAAATCTCTGACTAGTTTTGCGAACACGTGCAAGCAGTAATGAGTTTGGATTCAGCACAAGTGTGGTGCTGCTCAGGCTTCTTGATGGGGTTAGTTTCTGGGAGGAAAATACTTGGACAAAATCTGCAAATGTTTGTGCAGTAATTTGTCCAGTATAGAGTCCACTGCATTGAGTGAAGGGCAGAAGGGTGTTATGGGTGTGGAGTTGGGGAACACTCAGGATACCATATCTCAGTATGCAATATGTCACTCYTGTTCCCTTGAAAAGTAAAAGCCTTTCGTCTCTTTTGGTAGCCACCCTTAGGATGATTATTTAGATGTGCTATARGCTCCATTCATGAAAGACCCCTAATGGGTTTGGAGGACAGCGCTGATGTGGGTGAGTTTCCACCCAGTATGCATTCAGTATCATACCTCCATCCCTGGACTTCTTGTTCCTGTTCTTTATTTACCTTGTAGACTGGGCTTGAGATGCTTTGCCTCCGATTCAGACTTCCTCTCCAGCATCTGAGTGTCTCGGGCCTGCGCCCACTGCTAAATCTAATGTTCGTATGTTATGAAAACTCCTGGGCTCATTGTCTGTCTGGAATGTGATAAAATCAGTGCCTGAAATGCATGGCCGAGCAGAGTGCGAGCAACTAGATTTCTGAGCAGCAAAGCACAAGGTGCAGTGAGCCTGGTTGGGGTAGGCTGTGTTGTCACAGCTCTGTCACTTTATTATCCCAGCGAGGAAGTCATGGTGCCTTCCTGTGGGGAGCTCACACTCCAGGACTGTAAGTGGAGAAAAGAAACCCTTATTGACATCATTTTTTGTCCACACTAGCAGATACAAAGAAGGTCAATTACTGATAACCACCAAAGGCTTCAATGTCAGGCACATGTGAAGTCACCTGGGAGAAGAGTCGTGGATATTATCCCGACTGGGAACAAGATGTGTTTACACGAGGGAGCTCTCATTGCACTTCAGCTCCATTTCAGCTTTGACCAGTAGAAATAGGACTCAGACTCAACCATCCCACATTTCCTGAGCCATAGGGCAGGCTGAGTTTGGACCTGAGCTGAGCCCCTAGGATGCATCTTTAATATTCTTTGAGAGAGATGGAAATTCAGAGTAACAAGGGGAAAGAAAAAGCCTAGGATGGCCGACATCAGAAGGAATTGCTTTCTCTCTGTATTACAGAGGGAAGGGCACTACAGCAAGGCAGATTGCCAGCTCATTTTGGACTCAAAGGTGAAATGAGAAAAGCGTAGTAGGTTAGAACTAGAGAAGAGAGACCCTCATATCCATTGGCATCAGTGTATAAATCGGGACAGCTGCTCTGACCTAAAGCCATGTTACGTGGACCTGGCAAAGCTGTGGTCATTGTAGACACAACAACTGAGAGCCATGGTCCTCCCCGGCCTGCTTGGGAACACTGCAGTGTTCTTGCCCTGGAGAACAAAGACCTGGGCTAGAGGCCMTGTCCAGCCCCGTGGTCTGCAAGCTCCCAACCCATGGACTGAAGAGCYAGCTGCCAGTTACCACTTGACAGCCTCCTTTCTAGATGCCACCTCTGGAAAGAAATGTGGTCACATGTGCTAAGGCAAGGTTGGCATCTTCTGGGGTATTATCTTTCTATTGTATTTTATGTTGTTTTTAAGGCAAAGGAGATATCCTGATTTCCCTTAATTGCACAGTTTCTTCCAAAGACAGATAACCATCCCATTGGAGGAAACAGTTCTTTTCCTAAGGCCCCACATATCAACCCCACATCTTCCCCCTTCTGCCATGGCTCATTAAAATGGGATATGCCATTGGTTCTTATTTGAGGAACGCATAATCCCAAAGAAGGGGCTAACCTCCATGTGGGAGATGCTTGTATAACCTTTGAGTGACCATGTTTTATACCTGATTGCTGCTTCCAGTCTGCCTGACAGACCTACAGATGACATCCCTTTGTGTTTCTGCTAGATACCTCTAAAGAAACCATCAACAGCCATCCCAGAGGCTTTAAATATCTGTTTCTCTCAGCCCACAGCAGTCTGTTAAGTCATAGGTTTGATAGTCGATGGTTTCTGTGAAGTCATGAGGGATCCCAATGGAAACAGACTCCACCTCTGTTTTGTAGGCGGCTGTCATCCCTCCTTTGCTGGAGCCACCCCGGATTTTGTTAGAAAGGCTGTTCATTTTTTCCTTCAGCTGGGTGGATGCTGGTTTTTGRAACGGTGTGAGCATTTTCCAGCCCTTGAAGCTGAGTGTTCTTCTCTTACTGACTCTCTCCTGCAAGGAAGAGTTAAATATGAATGAACTGTTCAGGGTGTTAATTCTGGGTCTCAGGTCTGCCTCAGAGTCTCGCCCGGAACTGTTCATGGAGGTCCCTCGCCAGTGGTGGTCATAGACCCGCCAGATGGGCCTCCTTCTCCGGCGGCATTGGCACTTGAGTAGCCTGATGAAAGCTCGCTTGAACTCTTTGCTAGAGCAAGGGTAGATGATTGGGTTCACGCAGCTGTTGAAGTATCCCAGCCAGAAGATGACCTTGAAGACCATGTCTGAGGGCTTCAGAGATGGGAAGAAAGAACCTTGGAAGAGAGAGAAAGAAATAAGGTTAGAGGAGAGGGAACAGCATAGCAGCACAAGGTAGCAAGGGTGGTAGAGGAGGTGACAGGACAAGGYTGAAGATGTGATTCCATTGTTAGGTCCATGGCTAGTGATTGTTTTGGTGAACAGGTTCATGGCCTAGGCAGCCAGATGGAAACAAACGCCTCCCTGGTCTACCAGCRCTATGTGGTCAGACCCTGCTCCATACCAGACTGACACTCAGCTGGTTTGCAGGGATTAGTTTTGGTGATGAATGTTGTACACCCTCTGTTCAAGTTTTGCAGTGATGCTAAGGTGCATCTTGAAGGCAGACACCTGAAATGGCCTCAGATAAAACCCATCCCAGGCTTGCAGCTGCCATGGGATAAAACTCTTTTGTCCATTCTAGCCCAGTTTATGCTTTTGGGCTGGAGGCTCCTGGTGGTTTTCTTGCTGAAAAAGCATGAGGTTTTTGTGTAGCCAGAAGATGTCACTGTTGCTCCCTCACGGCCCCACGACTTCATATTACCCACTAAAACCTGAAATAACTTCCTGACTCAGCCCAAACTTCTTTTAATTCTAGGTCTGAATGACAAATCATGCCACCATGTGACTGAGCATTAATTTGTATTTTAGTAAATAACATTAGCTCTAGATATCATTATTATTTTCCCCATGCTCAAAAGTCTGGTGTCAAAACAATAAAACGGGTGCCAGGAGCCAGAAATTCAAGACTGAGACTCCRAACTTCCGCTGACCACATAAAAGCTCCCCAGCTTTTTCCTGGAGAAAACTCATCATATAGGAAACCCAGTACTTTGATTCAAGTAAAGCATTCTTACACCCATCCCTAAACAGCACAGAATTTACAAGCAGACTTCAGTTCAGGTATGTGGGCTACCCCAGCACAGGGGTGTGGCAGAATAAAAAGAGATCTTAGCATTTTCTTGTTATTAGGCAGGGAAAGCAAGGAGGCATCTGTGTAGTTTAAATATCTGTTATCTCGTGCCACAGGGCTGAAGTATGTGCTAGCTGTTAATATGTGCTGATGGAGGCATTGAACAAGGAAAGTATGCATGACTGAAGTTTCTATGYCGCAAAAAATGGGACTTTCATGGAGATGCATGGCCTTTATAGACTGGTGTGCAACCATAAGTCTGCAGCTTGTGGTTTTGAACAGAGCAATGGGACTGCGAATAAGGGTTTGCGGATGCAGTATCTCCGCCACGGCTGTATTTAACTGAAGGRGTTATTGCTGCATTGCCTGAAGTGTCTCCTGCTTTCTCCATCCTATCCAGGGAGAGTCAGAGCTTTGCCTTGCCTYGTTCTTGCACTGTCCCCCAGCTCGCCTTCTTAGGCCCACAAACAGCATCCAGTCTTTGGGGAAAGTGGGCCAGCAGTGGGTTTCCAAGTCCGGCATCAGTTTCTCTCTTGAATCTCAGGTCTCGGTAGTAGGAGATGGGTCTGTTTTCCTGCCCAGACTCACCCAGTCCCCGCAGTGCCTGGCACCAGCATCTACAGAGGGCTGTGTGCTCTCTGCAGTGGAGTCCCTTGCTCTCAGCCCTCAGGAAGACATCATTACCCAAAGTCTGACTTGAAACTGGCCATGCCTTAGCTCAGTGCGAGTACCTGGYGCCAAGGGATGTGAACAAGTATTTAATCTTGCTCATACCCTTGTCAGAGTAGAGGTTCTGTGCCTCAGTTTCCGCTGTAGAGAACAGGGTTAACTATCATCTCTTGTTGCAAGGCTCAGCTCAGCAAAGTTTGATGCACATTGGCCTCTGAAAGGAGTCACAGCTTTATAGAATGTTTTTTAACTTTGAGAGAGAGGAAAAGAAAATAGAAAGCTATAGTAACAGAGCAAATAAAAGAAGAGGCTCTTTAAAAATGAATTGGGTAATTACTGCTTGAGCAAGGCTACCTAAGAGAACGGTGCTTGCTCAAACAGGTCGTTAAAATAATAACTTATAGCTTGTGTTTAGTAGCTAATTGCACAATGCAGTTTCTGTGCTATATTGTTTGTTTTTGCATCTAGATGAAAAACACAAACTGAGAGGAAAAAAAGCTATGAATTCTCTGAATTTCAACTTTGGCTGTTTTTCACACTCTAGARCCTTGTGTACATCTGAAGAAAAGGGGCTCATTACCATTCTCATTAACATGCAAATAAGCATGCCCCTCGGAAGAGACGTGCACTGAGTGCATCCATAGTTTCCTCATTTCATCACCCTGGGATGAACAGAATTGGGCGAGGAGTCCTCAAAACAGGTTCTTGGCTAGTAGCTTGGTACATGCTGAAGCACCAGACTGTCTGGATAGGCACTGGGAGGCTGTGAGTTATGAGTTATGAGTTCTTATTTAGGGAATGAGTAAAGTATGAAAAGCATTAGCCCTTGCTTTCATATACACAAATGCACAGTGAGAACATCTTGAGAGGGAGAGTTTTGGGGCTGGGCTTTGTGGTGGTTACTACACAGGACATAGATGTTAGGATGCCTGGGAGAGAGTGCTGAATATGCTCTYGCTCTCCTGGTGGAGGGAGGATCCTGGCTGCTTCTCCATGTAAGATGCTCCTACGCAGGGTAGGATGCAGCTCTCTGGTCAAGAAAACTACATGTTGACTTATGTCCTTCTACTGAGGACTTAATCTTTCCCCTACTGCAGTAGAACTTCCAAATTTTCTTCCAAGGTCCTAGCACCTAAAAATGTTAAGATAGCAGTGCTGGGGAGATTGAAAGCCCTATAGGGACTTAAGTACTTCAGACAATTTATAAAAGGTCACTCTAAATCTTGCAGAGCTTGAATCCTAGTGATGGAGCCGTGACTGAGCAAGGGTGGCAGGTGCTGTTCTAACTGTAGACAATTATCTTCAGGAACATTAAGAAATTAAGAAAGTTGCAGGCAAATTCTCAGGCAAAGCCTGCCCCCACTTTGCAAAGTGACTGGAGTCCCAATCATCTAAATGGGATCTGAAGATTGAATTTCTCTCTCTCTCTCTCTCTTTTTTTTTTTTTTTTTTTTTTTGGTGGTGCAAAAAAAGGAGCCACTATTGGTAGCTGCTCTGAAGTGAAGATAAGGCAAAAAAATTAATTTATTTGATGGTTTTACATAATACTTGGATGTGGATGTACAGGACACATGCTGGTACCTCCCTGCAGCAACCTCATTGTCTGCTGATCACAGGGCATTTTGGGACCAGACCTGATGGGGTTTCCCTGGGTGGGTATCACCCTGCTTAGCTCTGAGGAAGAAATCCAACCAGACACAAAKCTCTGATAAGAGAGAGCATGCTCCCCAAAGCTGTAACATCTTGTTTTAGGGGTTAGTGGATGCATCTCTCCTCCACACACTAAAACACACATCCCCTTTTCATATCCCCCCTTTCTAGGCTGCATGAGCTAGCATAATCCTATGATCTTTCCTTGTCYGCACTTCTCCACCCTGCCTTCCCTGTGATTCAAAGGTGATATCACTGGATTGTTTGGAGAGGTGCTGGTCTCTGTGTTCAGAGCACAAAAAAATAAAGCAAAACAACAGAAAAAAGACAAATGCACAAATGAAAATGGACCCACGCCAATCTAAATTCTGGCCGTGGCTCTTAGTACGCAGCCAGAATCTCTGAGCAGGCTTGCTTTCTGCTGCAGCCGGCAGTGGCATCATTGTTTTAAAAGGTCCCTGCTCCACAGCATGTCCCGGACAGTTCATGCCACAAAAATGCTGCAGGCGYGATACTAGGTAGGTAAAAGGAAAGGCCGGAGACGTGCCCCTCCACTGCCTCATCATCAATGAGAAATGCAAGGACTCGCAGGAAAATTCGCACTGACAAAGGGCCTTGCTATTGTTTGGTGTGARCTATGTGTGAGGAACAGCCCCGGACAAGAATAGCTTATGGCCAACTGGACCTTGSAAGTGTTGGCAGAGAGTTGTGGAAACAATGAATGGGGAAGTATTGCTCACTGCATTACAGAAGGCTGAGATTGGTGAGTGGTGGATTTAAAGGACAGAAGACAGTTTGTCTCACAGCATGTTGCTCAGCTATGGAAGTCTCTGCTGCAAGAGGCTGTGGGTGCTAAAAGCTTGCACAGTTCAAAAAAGGGCTGGACAAACTCAAAGAAAATAAATAACCTACCAAGTGTAAAACCTTCCATTCCTGATTTAGGAAGTTTGAGAAACCCAAATCACTGGAAGCTGGGAGAGTACTTTGGGATAATATGACTACCTACTGAATCTGGTCTTTTTCCTTGATATCAGTATTGACCAACAGGGACAGGGCACCAGCCTGGCCGATCTGATCTCAAGTGATGGTTGCTGTGTTCCCACACTCTCCTCCWTTCCTGCAGATGAGATAACATGGGGCCTCTTACGTACGGAGGGCTGATAATCTTGGTGTGCCAGATTACGTTGGTTGGTGGAGGGGAAAGGCATCACACTGTTGGAGCTTCTACTGAATGTGGCCTCTATGGTCTGGAGATGTCTGAGGACTCAGCCTTCCTTGGGATGTGCCAGAGCAGCAAGGCAAGAGAATTGCAGCTGGTATAGAAATACCCCGGGGTGGGAGGTAGCGTAGCTGGAGAAGCTCAGCGGGACTAAAGGAAACAGTCATCATCTCTCTTCCTTCTTTTCTTTCTGACTCTCACGAAGGAAAGAGGAAGAGCTCACACCCTTCATCTTAATTAAATCTAGTCCAAACATTGACGTGCCCCCTTCTGCCCGCTACTCAGGTGTGGATCCTTTCTTGCCAGCTCCTTGTCAGACCCCCACAAAGGAGACCCAGACAGTCCTTGCCTGATACTGCTGCCAAGCTATGGGAGGGAGGGCTGGATATCAGCAAGTATTTCTGTCCATGTGTGGGACTGGGAGTCTGGCCAGCCTTTCCTGATTTTCTCCCCCATCTGCTATTGACCGCTTCCTCTGGGCATCTGTAGGCGTATCAAGGTCCCTAGAGAGTAAACACCTCCTTGCTTTTTGCAGCTGGCGGCATGTCTTGGGGTGATGGGGGAGTTCACTGCCCTCCTCGGATGGATCCAAGAGCTGCTTGGCCTGGGGAGGAGGACAGCATGTTCGCAGTGACTCCAGTGTTTTCCCTCGAGGACGATGGCGTTAGGATATCAAGCGGAATTCCTCAGGCCTGAAAATGTTCCAGCCATGGCTCGACCCCATAAACAATCTGGAGATAAGCGATGGCTTCTGTCACGCCAGTGGAAACCCGAACAAGCTGCCTGTGTGCATCTCTGCGCGTATGCCTGCCTGTTTATTTGAACTTTTCTGAGCCGAGTTCTTCCCCTGTGCCCTGATCCAGTCAGGAAAAAAAGCACAGACAAATCACTTCTTCACTCACTGTCAGATCTGCGTCTCCCAGAGAACTCCCAAGAATGCCAAATTCCTCCGTGCTCTGCTCTCCCCCAGTGAGGTGCCCGTGTCTAGTGTGTGGGATCCCCTCTTGGAGGGGGCAGCCTCTGGGGGATGGTGTCCTGTGRTGTGCTGGGGCACAGGGAAACGTGCCATTAGTGACCACTGACGGTGGTAGGGAGGCTGGAAAGGAAGGAAAGACAGGCCTGGGGAACCAAGGGCTCTGTAAAATGCCAACACAGACAAGAAGGACTTCAAGTGTGAGGGTTGCATGTGGTTTGCYCTTCATCAGGAGAAGGATAAGGTAGTAAATTATTCTGAATTTTTCAAACAGTCAGTAAGAATATATTCAATAAGTATATAATTATTTTTATTATTCAAATTATTCTGCTAACTTACTGGTCTAATTCACTGGTCCCCAAGCCTGGCTTCTAACCACTAGACAGTACAGTCACTATGCTGGTTTCATATTTGTCTTCTAAGATGCATCATAACTGCAGGAATTTGGCTGAAATTTCTCCTCAAAGTTCATGTTGGAGCTTTTCTCAAAACAGCCTCCTGAATCTAGACCACTAATATGAGTCAGTGCTTTGAGGATGTTTCCATGCCTGAGAATTGCGAGTGTCTTGTGTGATGCACCTGACTGAATTCAGGTATTGACCAGGTTCCTAGGTTCCTCTCAGTGAGTGACAAAGTCAGTAAGTCACTGACTCAGTGGAGAGGAAGGAGTGATCCATCTCATCCTGAAGTGTGAGCCTGTACTGAGCAGATGGAAAACACTTTATCTCAGCTGACTCAGGTGAGATATCATGGGATATCTCTTACTATCCTCATTTTACCATCACAGGAACTAAAACTCCTGACTCATGTGGAAATCTCCACATTACAGACATTCAAGGTTGCTCCAAGTGAATTTCAGTCTTAATATCACTAGCATCTGGTGGTGTCCTCCTTCTATGAGTCTCTTAGACTGTTAAATCCCCAAATCCTTCCATGCATTAGTTTCTGTCTTTTGCAGGATATGACAATTTCACCATGGAGTCCACCACAGTGGTGAAAGGTAGAAAGGTAGAGAGTCATACAGGCACATCTACAGAGCTACCTAATGGAAAGTCAACAGGTAATTTCAAGTCTTGGACTGTTCACAGTGTTAATTTGCTTAGCCTGTTCTAGCTTGATCTCTCCCAGATATGTTTGGTTCAGGGAACAGTTCATTCCAAAGACTGCTCTCAAATGGTCGTATGGTTTTGACYGTATTGTCCTTCAACATTATGCCAGCAGGCTTTGCACCCTTAATTGCCTCCATATTCCCTCACGCTCCATCATAGGGTATGCAATGCATACCATCTGTTTCATACTAAAGATCCACTCCGGTGGGCTGCAACACAATAYCCCTACTCTTTCAGAGACTCACAACTCACACAAGATGATAATTATGTCTTATGGGACACCATATGGGGCCTGAGAGAAACTTTGGGCCAGGTGCTCTGTAGTACTTAGCCAGTCTGCTCTAGTCTGCTCTATAGCCCTTGCTCTGGGAGCTAGTGACCATACTCTCTGGCCATTTTTTTTCAATGGTATAGTTGACCCATAGCAGTTAGCTTGGCTCCAGAGCAAGCTGTAGCTAGTGTTTGATTTGCTGGGTACCGCTGGGAATGTGATTATGTGATACTACAGACAGTTGAGGGGACCAAAGTAGGTTCAACATGCTGTATTTCTTGTGGGTAATTAGAGTGTGGTAAACCAGTCTAGGAACAAAATAGCATGTAGCATGCTTCTGAAGTAATAGACAACGTAGAGAGGCCTGAATCCAATAGATTGGGCTGGGAAGGCATTGATCCTTCCCTTGCCCCTGAACGCAGCAGCAGAAAATCTCAAAAAAATCACTATATTCACTGTCCMTAACATTCTCCTGTCAAGGAGCCTGATGTCCCATGCTAGCACTACACACAAAGCTCTGTTGCCYTGAACTGAATATGCTATGTTCCTTCATTTATTAGGGAGCTACAAAGAAGAATGTCTTACTCAACATAATAAAGGAAGAACTAATTTCTGCATTGGAGACTGTGGCCTGCTGCTACACTGAGGTTGATTTAAAGATGAATATAGGCCTGGGTCAGTAGAAGACCAAGCAGGGCCTCCTCTATTTCAAAATTTTATAGCCTTGTGGCATGATCACAGAATTATTTGTCTAAAAAATATATGCCAGCAGGCTAAGGACTGAGAATTTTCCCYTCTTCTTGCTTTTTAACAGGAGCTCTGTGGACCCAAACCAAGTAGGACTAGATAAAAAGAAGGGAGAAACATTTTGGAACTGTAYCTAGGCCTGGATACTGCAAACCAAGCACACAGCTCTCTAACAAAGCTTTTAAAATGGTTAAGGCAATGCTTTTGCGAGTTAGTGAAAAGCAGGACCGAATCTCTCTTTTACATGTCTTGGAAGGCAACACTGGCCCATCAGGTTTCTCACACCTGCAATGAAGCCAGGATCTGGGCTGGCTGGAAAAGCTGCTGCTCACCATTAATCCCAGGCCACCTGATGAACTTGCTGTCACGAGTGCTTTGCTTGCTTTGTGGTGAAGAGCATGAGTAATTCAATGCCTTGCAGAGGGGCTAGTAACTTTGAGCCTGGTATTTAATGTTGTCCTCCCCATGCTCTCAAACCAGGCTATCAGTTAACTCGCATCAACATTGCCCTGCTCAGCAGTAGCTTTTTCAGCTGCGTGGTTCATCCTCTGAGAAGGAGAAGGGCAGGGCAGCAGAATCAGGCCCAAGATATTGCAGATATCTGAACACAATGGGGCAGTAGGATGATGGTGAATGTCCACAGTTTTGGTGCAAGTAGGAGATTACCAGACCACTAGTTTGAAAGCTACTTCAGGAGCACAGAGCAAACATTTATCTCTTGTGGAGTCAGTGAGATGAATCCCAGGCCTGTGCGCACTCAGGTTGCTGCTGTATGGGTATGTGTGAGAGCCCACGTGAGTCTGCTCAGATCTGTGATGGGGAAGGAAAGACCTCCACTCTGATCACTCAGAATTACATGGAGAGCTATAAAGAGCAGTCACAAGATTAAAAAGAAGACAAACATGTAGGTTCTTTTCATCTGACTCCCAGTATAGATTTCCTTAAAGGTAATATTTTCACAGTGTCTCTTATTCTTGGGAAAGCTAGATGTATATGCAACTGTCCATCTCTTAAAGATTTTTGGACAATAGCCTGACTCCAACCACCAAAGGGACTTTAAAACAAACCTTAAAATCATGAGACTCAGCAAAAGGAAATAAATAAAATAAAAAAGAGAAAACCACAACAGGAAGATTTGTCAATCTGGCAAATCCATAGGGAGACATCAGGAAGGTTCTCATTTGTCAGCTGAAAATGAATAATAATAATAATAATACGTCTCTTAAGAGAAAGAAAAAGTCCAGATAACTGAGTCACATGTCAAGAACTCTTGTCTTTCTGTATGAATAAGAAGAGAAGACTGGAATCTGCATGCTGATGGTAGAGCAGGCATAACAGAGACCCCAGCGAGATTCTTGCCTGTATGGTTAAACAGAGGAAACAAGCTTGGGGTGGCCTTTGAAAAGAACATTTCCATCTGGGTCAGAACACAATGGCTGTGCAATGTTGCTAGGTTCCCTCCAGGGCATTTCAAAAATCAATGTGTCATTCAAAGAGGAGCACTCCTGTGGCTCTCCATTGTGCAAGTTTGGGGACTTCTTGAATGTGAAGGTCTTGCCGCATATGACCCTGGGACTCTCTTCTCTGCAGGAAGGCATCTTGGGCATGCTCTTGGGTAATGCAGCCAGTATGACCAGCCCTCTGGGAAGGGGAGAGGCATGGACAAATCGATCAGCTACCACCTACAGCAGGAGCAGATAGGGCCTAGCAAGCAGAATGTGTCATGGACAAAAATCCACCCATATGCATAGATTGTCCAAAGGCTTGCTGCTTATTCAACTCCTGTGTGATCTTAGCAGTGACTCAATATGCTGGATAATCTCTCAACCATGGATAGCTTTGTCCTTCCACAAAGCTCCCTCTTAGTGGACCATAACTCTTAGGAGTAGGGGGCTAACTGCCTTTCAGCTATATCYTTAGCCTTGGAGCTGGGGCTTCCTGATCCTTGCATTGCTGTCTCAAGAGCATGATTTGGTTGGTAAAACACAGGAGGCTAGAGCCATTTTAGACACCCCAGTCTGTCTTTTTTTTTTTTTTTTTTGGCCTGCCACTACTGCTTCAGAAGGGTGGTGTGGGTCTGCCTCATATCAGCCCAATTTGTGCAGGTACGTTAGAGACCCTAGGGTGGATCAGATGGTACTAGAGACTTGGATTAAGGCAACTAAATTGAGCAATGGATGCCTCTCCTTCAATTGGCACCTAATCCAGCTCATCAAAATGAATCTCGTATGACTGTGATGACAAACTGCCTTGCACTGTGACCTAACCATGGGACACAAGGAGCTAWTATCCTGCCTTCTTATGTACAGGAAGCAAGGGAAGTTGGCTACCACTAACTCCTGGCTTTGGAACCTCATAGCAGGTGGTTTGAGAGTACAGTAGGTCACCACCACTCTCCTTCCCTCCTCTGTATGCTGTCCSTCACTCTGTGATGCAAAGAATTGAATGATCCCTTTTCGGGAAACAAAAGTAGGAACAACCAAACAACACAAACTTTCAAAGYCTGGACCCTGGGCAGAATCAGCGTTGTCAGTTGCGTGGAGGCTGCAAACCATGAAAAGGATAAATACTGGGAGAGGTTCCCAATAGACTTCACACTAATGTAACAGTTAATCAATATTACAAAATAGTGCATGACTTTCATAGAATCATAGAATCAGTAAGGTTGGAAGGGACCTCTGGAGATCATCTAGTCCAATCTCCTTGCTCAGCAGGGTCACCTAGAGCATGGTAGACATTCAGGCGGGCCTTGAAGATCTCCAGAGAGGGAGACTCCACAACCTCTCTGGGCAACCTGTTCCAGTGCTCCGTCACTTCTTTTGTTAAGAAAATATTCCCTTCTCAGGCTACTTTGAAAAAACAACAAGAACATTATAATCATTACACCAGTTATTTAGAGAGATGAAAATATTGTATATAGAGGGCAGAGGAGTTGATTAAACATACAGCAGTCCACGAAGAATCCCCCATAACTGAGGAAGAGAGTTGACAAAAAGATTCTGTAGGGTCTGTTGAAGATTCACTATAATCATCTACTTGGGTAAAGCTTAGGCATTATGTTGAGAAGAGCAGTGACAAACTTTCTGTCAAGGTAGGTAAGTTAGTAGAGGTGCTGCTATGAATTAGTCCTGTGATAACCCTTGAAATACACATTTCATGAAAAGCCATCAATGCTTTTTTGCAAGAAGCCTTCAGCTCTTGTCCCAGGTTGCTCTGTGCTTCTTTAAATAGTGAAAGAACAGAGCATAGGTAGACCATTTTTTTTTTTTTGAATCAAAGGTTGTTAACCTTCAACATGTTTTGCAGACTGCCCGGCTCCCTCATAATCCAGTTTCCCATAGACCATTTACCAAGGCTTCATGGACCATCAAGGTTGGGAGATCACAGTTTGGGAGCTACTATTCTAGACTCCTGGCTCTTGTATATATTGGCAGACACAATGACACTTTGTGCTGAACACTGCCACTGGCTTCCTCTGTCCAACACTTCCTAATAGCTCTGAACACTCTCCTAAACTTTCCTCTGCAAGTAACTGCTGTTCCTCTGGGGATATGATGAACAGAAGCCTGGCTTCAACCCACCTCCATGATAAAATGTCCCTTTCTATCAAGTTATCTCCCCCACTGTTTTCAGAAACACTGAAAAAATGTGTGGTTTTTTGTTGTTTTTTTTTAGAGTCCCCAAAAGAGTAAGCTTGGGAAATCCTGGAGAAAAGGAGTGGAGGGGAATGATTCTCAAGCAAGTCATCCAAGTCTTGGAAAAATCACTGTGTTTGCTGGGTCTGTCCCAAGACTACTCTTTGTTTTTCCAACTCAGAAGTTCTTTTCTCTACACTTGGTTTTCTAAGAATGTGAACTCACCCACCCTGTCCTGTTTACAAGCTTGTAAATATGTAGATCAGATTTGGCTGTGGGATAGGCTTTGGAAGGGCTGAATCCTGCTGGGAACACATGGCATTTTATACACACTGGGGCCAGATTCTAGTTGCACAAAGGAAAGAGACAATTTCTCACTGGGCTCAACCCAATCCAAGAAAAAATTCTCCTCCAGGGCAAAATATGTGAGCCCTAAGTGTGACTTTAACCTGTGGGGTGGGGAGAGCAGATTGCACCTTGTGGGGGTGAGCATCCCCAAGACTCAAACGGAGGTAGGACTATTGACCTAGAAAGATACTACATGGGAAAGCTATTCTTGTTGGCGAGGTTATGGCGCCAGGTCTGSAGAACTTGATAGTGGCAGGAAGCCAGCATTTGGAAAATACTCTTTCAARGGAGGTGTGGGAGCTTCCTCAGCGCGTTTCCACCGTGCTGGTCACAAGCACATTCTGTTTATATCAGAATTCGACAGACAGCACGTCACCAGCCACGGAGCCTGGCATCGTACCATTCACAGCCAGTGCCCCCCTCCCAACGTCGCTGGCTGTGAAAGRCGCTGAACAGCATCCTCCAGGGAGCTGCACCACCGAATCGGGGCTCAAGGAGCACAGGAGCTGTGACGCTGCGAAGGAAAGGGTGGGGGAGAAGGACTGGGGGAGGTTGACTTTCTGCAGCTCTTATGAAAAATTGTGACCTCCTGTGCTGGCATTCAAGACCAGTCAGCCAACTTCTTGTTTCTCTTCAGACTTGGCGGAGAAATTCTCCAAAGCATGCCCTATTTACGCACTGAGCTCCAAAGCACAGCCCTTCTGGAGTCAGCTGGAGTGACAAAATCTGCAGGATTTCTCGTTGCTCACCCTCTCTTTATTTCTCATTTTTATGGCAAGAAGAAAAACTTTAAAAATTTGTTTTCCCTTCTTTTCATCAACCTGCAGTTATTCAGGGGCGATAGCAAAGATTTCCTCTGTCTCTCTCCCCGAGCCCTGRGAGTCAGCTTTCAGCTGATACCGAGCTCTATAAACATTACACTTCAAAAAGAGACTTTTTTTCTTCAGAAAACAATGGGTCAGTGTAACAAGGCTCCAAAAATATAACAGGACTGCTGAGATAACAACATCCTCACCATTACCAACAGTTCCTGAAACCCTTAACTTCAAGGGATAAAATCTCTTATTTAGTGCCTCATCTGTTGCCGGCAAAGGATACCTCTCCTGCTGCTCTTGCTCAGTCCTTCCTTCATCTCCATGGGGAGGGCAATGTTATCTTTCTGATGGGACTGGCTAAACATCTCTTATCTATCTTTTCAGCAGCGATGCACTTAAGCTGAATATCTGTGGGTAAACTGAACAGGGATGGGGCAAGGGTTGAGATCTGGGCGGGTGAGCACCCAGGCTCACCSCTAATGTTGAGCAGGGGATTTCTTCATGCCCACAGCATGTGTGAGACTAATAACAATGCGGCTGGCAAACCCGCAGCAGTGAAGCTAGCAGCGTGGATGGGGCAGTGTAGGAGTGACTGGAGGGGTTAGACCTCTCCTGAGGAGGAGACAGCTTGCGATGCTCAGTGTAGAGCAGTCCCGCAAAGACTATAAATAGATTTTTTTTTTTTTAATTCTCAGAAAACCACCTTGATGGCATGGCTGAATCAAAAGTAAAATGACACGTGATGCAAAAACTGGCTGGTTGTCTTAGACACAGACTGAGCGAAGGAAAAGTACAGAGACACGTTGGGAAGTGCAAAGAAACACAGTAGCAACCTAACCACCATCATGGTCTTTGTTTTTAGGCTTTATGGATATGTGGAATGTTGAGGAGACATTTTGAGTGAAATAATGCAGGAAACTGCTGCTTTGCCTGGTTTAAGTGGCTGCACTGGGCGATGGGATCTCTGCTGAGCAGCCCTCTCTGGAGGCAGGCTGGAAGAGGCAACATGTCGCAAAGCACCTCATTACGGTGATGAAGCTCACTCTCCACTGATGTGCTCCTTCTCCATCTCTGCCCTATCTCACTTTCTTTTTTAATCTCTGATCCTGACAGGAAAGGATGGAAATTTGCATTCATTTTTCATGGCAATTTAAGTGCGTCCCATGAGATATCTGCCTGCCTCTCTCTTGCCTTTTCCTTAGATAAACAAGTCTTTTTGCTTCCTGTGCTCTTCACTCACTGCTCAGAAGTGATAGCTATGGGAATCTGGGGTGCACTCTCTATTTTGACAKAGCCCTGGCTCCTAATTATCTTTGGATATGCTAATTTTGCCCATTCACTTTCCCTTTCAGGTTTGTGAGCCTCAGTGAAGTTTCCACCCCTCCTTAGGAAACTGCTGCTCCCATGGATAACCCCTGTCAAGAATGACATAGTGCCAGATAATCATCCTCTTCTCCCAACAGCACCAACTTATTTTGACTTGCCACATTCCTCTCATGAGGTTTTGATGGTTCCTTATGCTGGGGGAACAAAAATCCATGCCATGTATAACTTGCTTTGTTCATACACGTCCACCAGCAGTGTTGTCTAAAGAMATGGGATCTAGGGGACCAAAGTTGGGTACTGAGAGGCTCCCCAAGATTTGTCAGTCAGCAGGTCTGCAAATAAGGTGCTTAATTACCTGTGTGTCTTGTTTTGTGAATCTGTGATTGGGTAAAGGGATTATACACTGCTGTGAGACTCACAATCATCTGCCCTATGATGCAGATMGCTTCTGTTCCTACATCCAACACATCAAATTTTCTGAACGTGAGCAGAAATACATGTCCAAAAACACTGACCAGGGTCCTCAAGCATTTAGGACAGCTCTGCTCACCAGGCCCTGAGCCGGGCACACACAGAAGCTACTTGTAGCTCCAGGTTCTTTCTCTGTCCCTGCAAATTGCCTCCAGATATTCCGAATATTGAAAAGAAAAATTTTGCTGACAGTTGAAGCCATTTCTTTCTCAGATGATGGCAATGATATGTTTCTTCAAGACTATTGACTTGTTTGTAACAGGAAACAAATATTTTGTAATACTGGGTAAAGCAAAGCTATATGATGGCTCCTAACATAAATGCTACAGTACAGGTTTTAAAATTATTTGCACATTTAACTCTCATTAAACTCATGGGCACTAAGCATGAAAATTTCTTCTGAGCTGCAGGACTTTTATTCCTCCCCATATCAATCCCAGTGTCACATGTATTAGTAATACAGTCAGTACTAGATAAGTACTCTTGCCCTTCTGAATAGCAGCACATGTGCCCATTTGGATGTAATGATTCTTTAGAGAAACATCTTTCCTTCCAGGAATGTTGATGACTTACTGTTACAGCTACCTCCCTCACAGAAAGGCTGTCAAGAAGTTGGCAAAAAGACATGTGTGATCCACCTAGGAGTAGTGATTCATATAGAGCTAGTAATAACAATGAAAGCTCRGATCATAAAGAAGTTAAGAACAGGAACAGATGAACTGGACCAAGGAAGAGTGAAAAATGGAAGCCGCTCATATAGAAAATTATGCTCCTTTTCAGTGCCTGTGATGCAGAAAGGATGGCGAGTAAATGGGAAATGTTCTGAGCAATTCTATGAGATTACATAAAGGTCTGAAAAACTTGACTTGCAGCAGGAGATTAAAGAGCCTGATCTATTGACAATTCCCAGGAGAAAYTGAAGCTACTTGCTCATGCGTTACAGGGACCTACAAGAGAAGACATTTTTGATAACAAATGTTTCCTTAATCTAGCAAAGAGTAGTAGRAAAAAACCTAATAGTTGGAAGTTATAGCTAGATAAATTTACACTGGAAAGAAAGCAGTCATTTTTAATAACAATGATACAAAGCAACTGGAAAAATATAACTAGAGACTTGGATTCACCATCATTTGTAGTCCTGAGTTAATGTTGAATATCTTTCTAAGAAGAAAACTAGTTTTGAGGAGTGGGGTGAGCTGGGGAAAATATTGAGTGAGATGATTAAGGTTGCAGTAGTCAGTAAATCACATCAGATGGTCAGAGTAGGTCCTCATAGCCTTGCAAACTTTGACTGTGATTGGCAGCTCCATTTCAAAATGAGGTAGGACTGGAATATAGAAGAGGTGTAAAAATAATCATGTCACTGAGAGTCTCCAGGTACCTGCAGGAGCTGTTTGGGAAACAGTTGATCTGTTTCAGAAACTGCTTTAATTGGGAATAGCAAAGGACCTTATCCCCCAGTGCAAGATCTGTCCCTGGGTTTGACTCACACGTATGCCATGATGTCTACATTTCTATGCATTTGGTCTTAATTAGAGGGACTGACAGTGAGTCAAGCAGCTGTGTCAAGGGGTTTAATTGAGTATAATGAAGGTTTTGCTTATTGGAGATCATGTCAACTTTTAATTAATTACAATGAGCTACAATGTTGGTATTTGAAACCAGTTAGTCTCTCTGCACTCTCACACCCAGAGTTAATATCCTTTGGTGTGCTAGTAATTACTCACAGCAAATAAAGCTGGGAAGAAACTAAGCACTGCAGAGAGTTTTCTGGGCTCTTCCCCTCAAATCAGGCTACTATCTTTTGTCTGCACTAATGGTAACATCTGCATGGCCCTGTGGAGGCCGTGAAGAGATCTGAGCCAGCTTTGAACCATCATTCAAGTCCTAGCAGCATCAAAGCTGCATTTGTTTTACTACTCAAGAAATCAATGAATGACATACTAATATGGCTATGCAGCTTTGGGTCCTCCACGTAGCTGGCTGGAGTAGCCCAGGGTGTCCTGGTGCAGCACTATTTGGTGCCATATGGACAGTGAGGGCCAACCTGATATGTCGTTTTTCACATCATGTCAAGTGGGGCTTGTTATGTGCTCCTGCAGTGTGTGTGTTTGCCCCAGGCTTCCTGAGGACCAGCAGATCTTCCAGACCACAGAGGACATGCTATATTCACTGCCATGTGACTGACCCAGACTTTTCCCAGAAATAAGCAGGAACATCACTGAAGGTCTCCAAGAGCTGGTCTGCACAGTCTATAAAGCAGGTTTTCAGGAGGGCCAGGGCTGAGGGAAGACATTTAACCAGCAGTTGTAGCAAGGCTGTTGATAAGGGTCAGTTGAGACAGAGCTCTGGCAGCTGGAAGGGGAGAAAATCATGCTGCAAATACCTTCCCCTCTCCTGCACTGAATGATGGCCTGATATGGTCTCTTGTCACTTCTGCCTACCCGTGAAATGGAAGGAGAAAGCCATTTGGAGCACTAGATGGGATCTAGCAACCCCTAAAGGTGGGATGTAAGAAGCTGTGTATTTTGCCTGAGCTCTTGCCCTGCCTTGTGTTTGCAGGACCCACAACCCATCTGGGAGGGGTGTTAAGGACTCCTGAAGGAGCAGAAGGAGCATTATTTGTTGACATAAAGCTCAGTGAGTAAGGGCTTCCCTAACAACATCCCTTTCTCCTGACCTGTGAGTTCTCCTGACAGCAGAAAGCCTATAACCGAGATCAAGAGATTAAAAGACCTCACAAAGCAAAAATGGCTTGTAAAAATATATCGTCCTTTCCCCTTCCTACACTTAGTGCTTTCTACTGTGGACACTTAAGCTAAGACACCCCTGACTATGCCTTCTGTTCCTTGTCGGGGCAAGCAGACCGCATCTCCCTGTTGCTCTCTTCGGAGCCTCTGCAGTTGCCTCTCCCTCTTACAGGGACAGGTGCCAAAGGACACATGCTCATTCCTGGCCATGTCCAAATGAGGAAAATCAAACCCAGGGCAGCCCTGCCTGGTGCAAGCACTTGGCAAACTCTGCCCGTTGCTCAGTGGTGCCAGAGTCTCGCACAGCGTCAGTGTTAGGACTCAGGAAGCTTTGTGTTCCCGCAGTTCCACCACCCTGAAATGCTTCTCGTCTTGGTGGTAGTGGTGGAGGGTGACAGACACTTGACTACCTTCTTTCTCCGTTCCCTCTCCTCAGTTGGTCTCTTTAAAGTCTTCTCATCTTATTTCCTTGGCTTTTCATACCTGGCTTGATGCCAGCTGCTGACTGAATTTGATCTTCAGAAAACACCAGTTTACTGAAATGGAATAGTTTCATAGGAAAATATTACTTTTCTGCAAGATTTCTCAACCCCATGAAGTGTCAGAGAAAAAGAGAGGAAGCTGTCCGCAAGCATCTCTGCCGACTAAGTGCATCTATCCATCAGGTGCCTGTCCCTAAGTCCGTCCAGGCAGAAGGTGGCTGTTACAGTGGCTCTTCTCACCCTATCTGAGTCCTGTGACACCAGGTGTCAGGTGCCCTGTAGAATAAAGGCTTTCTCATAGCAAGATCTCAAATCCCATGACAGTAATGCAGAAGCATCTGGGGTATTAGTGTCCTGCCTATGGGTGTGAGGTCTGAGTTTTCGTTAATCACAGCCTTGCTTCTCTTTTTGAGACATCCCTTTTCCTCCTGCTGGGCAGCCCAGAGAAGATGGGACTTCTCTCCTCAGTGACTCTCCGGAGTGAACATCACCTGGCTCTCTCACTGCAAGATGCTGAGGGAAATACCTTGAGTGACAGTGTTTTCCAAATCTGGCAGCTCTGCTGGGTCAGGCTGGGCAGCTAGAGCTGTCCCACTTTGGAAAATGAGATGAACATTAACAGAATTAAAGAAAAGGATCCATCTCTAATGGATTGGCCAGGAGGTTTTTTGGGGATGTAGGAGAAAGAGGCTGAAAATCTGACTGAATGTGGAAGAGCATGTGGCTGGGACCTGAGTCTCTTACATCACTGGGAAGCATGTGAACATTAGACTATGGGAGAGTGGATCCTCTTCAGCAAAAAAAATGGGAATATCTTTAAAAATTTTGTGGGCCAAGAAACATTTTCCTCTGTGCTAGATCTCCAGTTGGAGTTGCAATGTTGTGCTCATCCTTAACAGCTGGAAAGATGGGTTTGGAAAATCATGCACGTTTCTCAAAACTCTTCCTTTCCAGGAGTGTGATCAGTACCAGCATTTCGGAGCTCTCTGTCCCAGCTGTGCCTCTTTTGGGGGAGGAACAGGCAGTTATGCTGAGAAGCCAGCTGCAAGCTGGGTCGAGCTCTAAGAGGCACTGCAGAGTTACGTCAGCGCTTGGCTTGACCTTGTGTCTCTGCTGCCTACCAAGCAGTCACTGCTGATGGATGCCTTAATAAATATATTTTATTCCAAGTGTACCTTGGATGCTGAGCTCTCTGTTGGGCTAACCGTAATGTCACTCCAAGTGACCTACTGGCATTTGTCTCCAGAGGAGGGCAGATAAAGCCCCTGATCTCAGCTCTTCCAACACTGTATATGCCGATGACTGCTTTCTCCCAATTATGTGTCAGGCCACGTAGCATCACACAGGTAGCTTGATCTTTTAAGTATATGCATCTGACTTACTTACAGAGTGTATGACTCAGGATAGAAGGGAACAGGGCAGCAATTACTGTTTGCAGCCAGACACCTCYTTTGCCTCTTAAAAATTGCTTTTCTAATTGAACCAGGCTCTTACTTAGAAACAAATGACCGGGGGTGTATGGATGGAGAAGCAGAGAAAAAAAATGTTAGGCTGCTATTCCTGTGTATTCCTGTGCTGTTGGGCACAGAAGACAGAGGTTATACGAGGCTTGGCACTAGTGACATCAGTCCCGGATATCTGTGGGTAAGGCCATCCCTTGCAACCCAGAGGGTTTTTGAACCAGCCCATTGCACATGGAAGGGCCAAATCCCTTCAGCCCAGAGATGAATTTTTCATGAAATTAGGTTTATTTGGTTCCAAACATGGCACATAACTGTGGCTGGCCAAGGGTTACAWTCAAGAGTTGAGTCTTTTCCAGTGTGCTTTGGTCTTGCCAGTGTCCTCCAAGCTTGAAAATTCGGGTTAGCTCAGCTGTACTTTCCCTTATCTGGTAATTTCCTTAGAGTCTCTGAAAATTGCAAAATGCCAATACACTACCACTACCACCACTACTACTACTGTTAAGYCCATATCAGAGCAAAAATAAAGGAACTTGCTGCCAGGTCTGGAGCTAAGTCTGGGCTGATCCTGGATCCAAGCAAACTCATTTCAGATTAGCCGACAGGTCTCTGCGCATGTCACATTGTGACAGGTAGGCAGAGGGTACCCGGCTACATGGATGCAAAAACAGATAACCCRAGACTAGGCTGAGGTGCATCAGCAGGAGAAGAGACAACAGCAACAGCAATCAAATTGCAGAAAGTGAATCAGAGATTCCTGTGCACCTCAGTAACTCTGAAGACCACCTTGAAGAGCAAAGGTCAGCTCATARCAGCTATTTCAAGTGATTATGTTATTCAGAAAACGTACAGTCCCCCCAAATCTGTTCCGTTTCTTCAAATTGCTTGTCTCATAAGGTGCTTCTATAGGCCAGAATGACAACATCTTTGATTTCAGCCTTGACAGGCAGTAGGAAGGATATTGCTTTAGGGCAGTCAGAGCAGGTCGTTCCTCCACTTTTTACTACCAGCGAAGGAGGCTGGAGTGGACTTATCTGAAGTTCAGCTGGGTTTGCGTCCCCTGTCCACCAGCAGAGCATACATGAAGGACACAAAGATTAGAATTTGCACCTCTCCTCCATAGCCTATTTTTCACATCCCTGTGAAATCTGTGTGCTTCCCTGGTCATAAATGCTTTGGGAGGTGCTGTGTTCAATTCTCTCCTGGAAGGAGAAGCAGTAAACTGTGCAGCAGATATGCCAAGGAGATGATTGTGGGTGGAAAAATGGCATCTACCTGCTCATGGTCCTGCTGCTTCTCTGGCTTGTGTCTCCAGGAGTGGTATAGAGAGTGCAGGTATGCAGACCTGTTGTGCAGAAGCCATTTACACCTCTATATTTGCATCTTGATATTTGTATCTCTAAAGGCATTAATTCCCTGCGTTATCAGCTGCACTCTAGAATTTCATAAAGCCATCTGCTGTGCCTGTGTACACAARAGAGCTCAGCCTGAACTCTCAGCCTGACAGATGTTTTCCCAACACCCCATTCATATCCCTTTATTCCACGCTCAAGGAGAAAAATGTGGACAGATGAAAAGACTGACGCTTCTGAGTTCTGGTTCACTGAAGATATGGGAACGTCTGTGCAGATCCTCCTTTGATAATCTACCTCTGGAGACAGTGGGTTCTTTAACAAAAAGCAGGAGCTTGAAGCACAGCTACACAGAGCTCAGCTAGGTGTACACATGGAGAGAGGGCTTTTTTGGAGGTAGAGCTGGTGGAATAAGTATCAGYTATGATGTGGAGGAAGATTAAATATTTGCACAGTACTAGACTGTAAGTCTTCATGKATGGACTGAAATAAATGGCTTAAAAAGAAAAAGAGTCAGTGAAAGGCAGAAAGAAAGCATAAGAGAAATTACTTCAATGTGCCAAAMCAGCTTTCATTCTTCTCACAGAGATGACACCTACCTAAGTTTAGATGTCTGCATGTGAGTGAAGGGCTTAATCAGATGCCCAGGCAGAGATGTCTAGTGCCATTTGAAATGACATAGAGCATCTAAAACTTTTGCACAGGGCTGGTAACTATGACAGGGCCTACRGAGGCTTGCTACTTCTGGAGTGGAAATTGGAGGCTAGCACAATATAAAGCCCTGTATCTCCATGCACTGCAATGGGAGTTCAGATACCTACCTCTCCTGTAGACACCTAGATATGCACATCTATTTTTTTTGAGCATTAGTATGCAAACCAGTCCCCTTGCCACGGTTGTGAACACACTGACAATTTCAAGCCTCCCTAGGAACTTCSCCACCACTGGACTGCAAATTTCCATGAGAGTAAACCTGTCCAACCAGTACTAGGCATGGTGTGGAAGCAGAACCTCCCAAGGTTCGTTCCCAGCAGGTGGGCTGCACACAGATGCACTATTTTGAAGGCTAAGAGAGATGAAGGCTTTACTAGCTGAGATGAAGGCTGTTCTTTGTTAGTTGGCCTCAGAGTCCGGGAACTTCTGAGACATTTGGTTTACTGGTATAGGTGAAGCTTACTTGCCTGAAATTTTGAAGCATAGGTGGACACCAGCCATCTATTGACAGGAGTCTAAGACACTGGGACAAAAGCCCAAGAGTGGAATGACTGACACATAACAGAGTCAATTATAATTTCACTGATGTATGGCTTTCCAGTTGGACCTGATTTTACAGTTAGGGAATAATTGAGTTTCAAATGRCTCTCTGCAGGTATCTGGTCCAACCACTATGCAAAATATGGCCAAACAGATTTTCTGTGCAAAAGACAAAGAGCACAGAGCTGATGTCCATCTGTCCCTTTAGGTTCTAAGTATCTGGCCAGAAATTTGGAGATCTTTATAAGTCACTGAGTCAAGTAAGGCACAGCAGAGTGTGCCCTAGTTGAGTTTGACATGTTGCCATCGTCACATGAATCATGCTACACCTTTTACAGATGATAATGTGGACAATACTCACATGATGTACTAATAAAATACCATCACATCAGGCAACTAATCTGTTTTGGTGATAAAATAACTTCTTCTGAATAATATATACCATTTGTTCATGTGTTTAACCTACACATGAGACTACGTGCACTCCTTTAAAGTTCTGCTACTTGAAAATAAGTCTACTGATAAGTTATACTCTAAATTAACTCAAACCATAGGACAATCACTTAAATTTCAGGGACAGAGATACTTGTGCATATGTTGTCAGTAGGATAAAGSGAGTCAGTTGCAAGAGAGTGGGGGACTGATTGAGAAATAGGAAAAAAAGCTTTGCAAAGAGTGAAACTATTAGGAGGAGTTGAGTCTAGGGGCAATTGATGTCACACAATGTAACTTGCACTGCTGCTGCATGGCAGAGTTTTTTTCTCAATGATACCTCATGTAACAGACTTGTAATGTCATAGATATGGGCTGTCTGAAAAAAAAAAGTAGCAAAAGCAAACTTGTACACTAGAACTGATTTCATAGCAYCAGGCCAACCAGAAATTCCCACGCAATGGAAATACTTTTCTGTATACTCATTACTACTGGTCAGATCCAGTTTCTCTGACTTGAGGTCAAGAGAGGGACTAGATCATCAGTCAGCATAATTTGAAGACCAGCCATCTATATTTCTACAAAGTCAGTGGCACAAATCCCCATGATTTTAATGTGACAGGATGGAATTGTTGAGACTCAGCTTTTGCAAAGCATGCCAATACATGCTTGGGATCAGAATTGCCCCAAATCTAGATGCCTAGTTTGTGGGAAATTTCAGTATTTGATATTTGTTTCCTTTCTGAAGCAGAATACAATAAAAAAATACTGTTTTTTCCCAGGAACTATAAATTTAAAAAAGAAATTTTAAGAATCATTAATGCACAATGTTGTTGAAAAGCAATTTATTCCTGGAACCCTGACAACTACCARCTGAGGGGGAAACACTTGTTAATCCATGGAGATGATAGCCGTGCCAATGGTCAGCAGCTACTAGACTAATTGGGACCTCAGGACAGTCCACCCCGCTCCATTCGCAAGCCTCCCTATCTTCTGTACCCCAGGGGGTGCAGAAAATGCAAAGTTCTTGCCCAGCTACCTTCCCCAGGCTTTTCCTGGGATGAATAATACAGGAAGACATGGACTGGAAGTCCTGCGATCCTTGGAAACAAGTCYTATAATTTACAGAACTGTGAATGTCTTAAAGTCCTCAGAATTCATACACTTGTAACAGGAAGCCTTGCAGCACTTGAAAACTCTTTGTGGAGCCTGGGTATTGAGGGCTTCCAGGTTACTTGCTTTGGATCCTGCAGTCAGTCCTGGGTTAGCACAGRGCTGCCAAAGTTTTCAGTCTCCTAGCTGCATGTCAGGAAAGTCATGGAAACTTGGCATGAAAAGACTGCCCTGGAGCTACRAAGTAGTGATTGAAGTAGAGGTTGTTAAAATTGGGACATTTCCACTTGGTGCTCCAACTGGCATTTTCCAATGAAATCTTTTTTTGCTGGCCAATGCCCAGATATACTACTTGGGAATCTTGTGAGCTCAACATCTGCTTAAATGCTTAACTTACTCTGGGCCAAACATCCAGGAGAATGACAAGTGCCCTGCAGATGTGCAGAGGGCTGAATCCATGTCCTAAACATTACAATGTGAAGCCAAATGAGACTGAGCTGCCCTGATTTACATTTGCTGCCAACTCCAGGCTGACACTGGAGAGCGTAGGGCCTTCTGTCATTGATATGTAACCGAAGGAGGAGGGATATGCAGACTGCGCAGATGTATCTTTTTTCCATCCTTATTTTAACCTTTGCCTAGTGGTTTCGTTTTCTTGTTTTTAACTCCTTTTTCTTCACTTACGTACTACACCACACAAACGCAAAAGATGCCAACCAGTCATTTTGAGGCAGTTAAACTTCCAATTTTGCACTTGGAATAGCTATTTGCAGGTTTGTAAATGCAAATGCATGCAGGACTGAATAACACAGCTGGTGACTTGTGGCAGCCTAGATGCCATCAGATGCTTGAGGCCTGCACTCCTGACAGCTGTAAAAGCCACTGCTTCTGTCTCCAGCCATGCTTGACTGGACATAGAATTAAGCTGGTGATTTAGAAGTATAGARATCATGCAAGCAATAGAAAATGGAGGTCTCCTTTCGATGAAAAGGGAGGGCAAAAGGCTTCTGCTCAGACAATTTTACTTTCTGTTTGAGGAAAATAAATTCTTCTACTTACTGGAGAAGATCAAAACTTGCCTTGACAGATGCTGACTTCCATATTATCCCAGAGGAGGGTTCCCCACCTTAGCTCCCTAAGAAGATAACTTTTGCTTTCCTGCAAAATTAAAACACAAACACTTTCTGCTCAGTGGCAGAATATCCTATGATGACCCAATGTAGGAGACAGGGAACTGCCCCTCTCAGGTACTTTCTCCAGACGATTGTCATGATCACCAGGATGATATCTTGTCCTGCCYTTGCGCTAGGTTATTTAAACAAGAAGAGAAACAACAGAGCAGAAGTTGGGTGACATGCAATATTCCCCCAGGTGCTTGGTGACAAATCAATCCYGATTCCTCTAACAGAGTATATCCTTGGGGAAAGGATGGGTCATTGGACTGGCCAGGAGATTGCTCTCCTGAGGGGGCCCTGGGGTAAGGGTGGTTTCTTCCCCATTTCCACACTGGGATTTCCATCCTGCTTTGCTCATTTATTTCAACTCCCTTGGCTTAGCTTCCTCATAAACCTCCCTGAGGAATAAATAGGCCTGGTATCAATTAATTGCATTAGGCAGCTGGTTATAATCTCCTCTTTGATGTCCTGGCATGAAGAAATCCCTGGATGCTCACTTTCAGAGCAAGGAAATGGTATGGTTTATTGACTGCCTCTCTAGGCTAAGTCAGGGCTCCCTTGATTCTTAGCTTGGAAACCTCTGCAGTCACAAATCTATCCCTATTCCTCTTCTCCTGTGGCATAGATGGCCTAGCTGTGCCTTGTGCAAGAGGGCATGGTGGACGCCAGACAAACCAAGAGCCCCAAAGAGGGATTTCAAGATAACGTTGTGAAGAATTTGGCTTCAAGCCTGAGTCTGACCTAGTGCCATTCATCAACAATGAGCAAGTGCTGGAGTGAGAACATGGCRCAGTGGGGAGGGACAAGCCTGGACGGTAGTGATAGTATCTGCTCCCTCTTTGCACATGATTTCTATGGGCATGCACCCCAACCCTCCTYGGGTGTTCCTCACCACAAGAACAGTGGAAGTGGGGCATTTCAAAACCAGTGTGTTCTACAGACAGACTATGGAGTTTCAACAAATATCTTGTGCTGTGACACTGGGCACTGTCCCAAAGCACGGAAGAATATGTTCCCCACTGCAGAGGGTCTGCACCCTGAACCATCCCTCCATCTGTTCAGCTGGCAATAGGAAACRTCTGGTCCCTCTCTCCAGCTTGCTCATGGCACACTCCATGGTGGTCTAGTCCCAGCTCTTCTCCATCCCTGCCCGGGGTGCATCAGCTGGAGGTGAGGGGTGTGCAATCCTGCACAAGCAGCGCAAGGCACGCTGTGGAGTTCTGCCTGCTTCAGGGCTTGGGGGCTGCTGCTTTCTTTGGCTCTCGCCGCTGCTCCCACGGCCAAGCACACTGACAACTTAGAGGCCAAGAATGTCAAACTGACCCCTCCTGCCTGGATTTTGGAATGGTGCAAGGATGATTATTTTTTTAAGAGCTGGGTGATATCCTTTCTCACTCTCTGCAAACACTAAGAGTGTCCATGACTCTGCTTTAAAAGTAGTGCCTCAATCTCCTAAAATGACTTTTGGAATACACAAAGCAACAAAAACTTCATTTCAGTCCAGGGCTTGTTCTCCAAAGGGAAACTGAGAAATATCATGGATGTTCACAGCAATAACCTGCATCCATTTGCTAACCTTTTTAATTCTTCTATACACAGGGATTCCCRAGAGTATTCCAGATTGTACCTGGATAGCTCCCCTGACACGATGCTCACACAGCCTGCCAGAAGAAAAGACATCTGATGACAGCATGGCAAAAATTTATCGGTTGGCTATTTTACTTACTGAAAAGAGTGCAGACTGGAAGAGACAAAYGCAACTTTTCATTTATGGCAAATTTGTCAAGTTATTCTGGCCAAAACAGATGAGAGAGAAGGAGAACTACTCAAAAAGAAATACTAAGTYTTGATTTTGAAACTTTTCTAAAAGAAAATTCTTTTTGGGGTGTGGGGAGAGGTACAGGATGCCAAAGTACTTTGTACTGAAATTTGTTTACATTTTAGTTTAGAAACCAAAACAAACTAATCAAAACACACAAGGAAATAGGACAYTACAGGTCAATCTGAAAAACAGAGGATTTATTCTTTTGACCCAAGAATTCTACCTCTTCTTTCAGCAGATCCTAAACTGACTGATAAAGGAACCATTATCAACCTTCAGAATCTCTCTTGGGCAACCCTATTACATCATCATCAAACTTTTCACTGAAAATATGCACATTTTAATGCTTAATATTCCTTTGTGCATCAGTTGTGATACTCACACAATCTACTGGTGTTCAGAGGTCAGCAGTCTGCACAACTAAGCTCATGAAACCCAGGCAATGAAGCCCTTCAAGTGAGAAACTATCATTTGGCTATGGGTGCCCCAGCTCCTGCATGCATGTTCCTGGATGTAACTGCTGCATAAATAAATTTTTTAACTAATAAGATAGTTAGGAATAGGAATAACAAATAATGAATTATTCTCAAACGATCACATTCTTGCATTCTCTGTTGTTTTGGTTTTTGGTATTTGCAAATGGCAACAAACAGCTCAGTTTGCTTTTCATTCGTAGATCCTTTCTGCAGGGTTTTGCAAACATCCCCAAATTTAATGGAAACATCTATCCAGTGGGATGTATTCTGCTGCCCAGGGTAAAGCAGGGGCACAATAACGCTTGTGGTGGTTTCTGCCAAAATATGAAGCATCCAAAATCAAATGCCTGTCAAAACCTGCAAAGCTGGTTTTGTTTTGTGCAGAGAATGAAATATTATTATTATGAAATAATAAAAATCAAGGAGAAGACATGAAGGAAAAACTTGCTAGGGCTGAAGCTTTTCTGAGTGACCATATCTCTGAAAAACTGAAGTTAGGAGAGAGTTTTCTCATGGGAAGGGAGAAACTCACAGTGGGGACAGGCCAACCCAGCACTGGCASACTTGAGGGAGAGAGATGTTCGAAATGAGGTGGAGGCAAACAGCCACTGCAGAAGGAAGGACCCAACATAGTGAAGGAAGCAAGCAAGCTCTGGGTATAAGGATCAGTAAGGTACCAGGTAAACAGCAGCGGGGGTTCCAGTTCTTTGAAACAGAGGATCCTGGAGTGACAATTTGGCAGTGTCAACCRATCTCCTTCAACAGCAATGGGGACTAGACACTTGACTCTGATGCAAAAACCTAAATTCAGTTTCTCACTCTGAAGAGCCATTAAAAATGCCTGCACCATTGCCTGGGTGCCTGTCAGACCCCCAAATAAGATTTTCTAATGCCAAGGAGCAGAGGGGGGCAGGTTACTGGTGTAAGGAGGAGAAGAGGGAAAAATACAACGGGAGGTACTTGGGGAKAGAGGTGGATCCAAGGTACCTTTTGGGTAGAGTAGGTGTGAGAGAACTGGACAGCACGGCTAGGCATAAAAAGGGAGAGTTACYAGAGCTATCCAAGGAAGAGGTCCTAATTTTTTCCATTCAATGGAGATTTCTAACCCCAATATCTTTTGCTCCCCTCTGTCACCGGTGCAAAGGTGTTACTTGCTGCTTGGGTGCTGGTGGAGGTATCATGCATGATCACATGTCTCAAGCAGAGTCTACTTCAGTGCAGCCCAGACTAACTCCCAGCCCCAGTTAACCTGGGAATCTTACTGCTTGTGTGTTTGATGGGAAAGGAAGTGGGAAAATGAGGTCCTGAAACTGCTTGTGGCTGACCCAGTCCCTCTGTCACTCTCTTCAGAGGCAAAGAGATTTCTCCTGGACTGTAACAACTTTTTCAAGTGCATGTGGTGGATTTTCTCGGTGACCACAGTTTGGAATAAAATAAAGAGCCCTTGATCCCCTGTGAGCTGCTGCATCCTCAGAGTGCAGGCCACTCCTGGGATGGAGAGGGAAGAAGACGAAAGGTGGGGATTTGGAAATGACAAGAAATAAATGGGGGAAAGAAAATTGACTTTCTCAGATCATTTTTCTGAGGTGCTTGACCCAGTCACCATGGTGACCATAACTGAGTGTTTAAAAGGCAGGATGACTCATATTTGGCACAGGAGCAACATTTAATCCACATTTCAGCACTGGCTGATGTGGACCTCAAGGCTTTGATGCATGCCCCATCCAGTGACCTGGGGAGCTGTTTTCAATTGAGTTTGGAAGGAGGGTCTTTTGGATAGCCCCTTATATAGAGAAACAACACGGGACTGGACTGGCTCATGAAATGAACTGTCTGATACAACTCTGAGCACATACTCGGAGGTGGGAGGTGGCATTTATTTATTATTTCAGATACTTTTCCCTGGAGATGTCTGTGGCATGACTCAGAGGAGTCTAAACTCAACGCTGACATAACAGCCAGAGCACAAAGCTGTATAGGCTGTATGGTGGCAATTGCAAGGGCACAGTCACCAGTGGGATGCAGGTGGATTGCCTTCTCCACTTGCTTCTCCAGGTGGGAGGTGTGATATGCCATTACTGTTGCTAACAGTAACATCAGCGTTATCACAGAAGACTGTTTGCCCAGGCACTCATTTTTCTGGTGAACCTTCAAAAGATATTCACTGAGCATAAAGCTTAGCAGCTTTATGAGCACAAGGTTGGTCTCCCAAGTATTCAAACCATCAGTGATCTCCTCTTAAAGAGGAGGAAAGTCAGACCAGAGGAGGAATATGGTGATAAAGGCAAGGGGGAGACCTTTTGGTGAGATGAAGTTTAGCTTGTTCAGTGTAGCCAAACAGAGGCAATAGGTGAAGAACGTATCTGAGCACTTATCTGCCAGAAGGGTAAACACCAAAGATAGAACAGAATTATTGAAGCCAGAGGGTGATATAGGTACCATACTAAATGACTACAAACTAGGCAAGGATGTGTTCCTGCTGGAAACAGTAAAGTTTTGAACAGTGGGATATACTGGAAGACTTCCCCCAAGGTGTAGGCAGTAGAAGCCAGGGACTTGGAAAATTATGAGCCTCAATGTTAGGTTTTGAAAGGGATCGTACAACATGGTGACCTGCAGCAGCAGTAGCTCCTTGAAGTAAGAGGACCTTTCTCAAAATGGAGTGCCGCCTACTCCAAATGCTTGCATCAGAGAGCTACCTACGGTGTGTACACACCAGAAGCAAAGAAGGCTGCAGATAGGTGGCAAAACAAGATGAAGAAGAAGAAGGTGAAGGGCTAAAAAGGAAGTATGTACTTGAGGGATTTTCTGCTAAGAAATATCAGAAGAAAACTGACTTATGGACCTTGTGCTGGTGATAAAAATGCAGCTGGCAACGCATATRGCTGCTCTGCTATAATACAGATTCATTTACAGGGCACAACTGGTCTTAGCAAAGCCAAATGGAAGAGTTACAGAGTGGATGTGTGTTGAATGCACTTGGTGGAACAGCAGACCTGATCACATCTGTGGTTATGTTGCCCTCCAATGGCTTGTCTGAATTCTGCCATAAGTCAGGCACCCGCCTTTGAATAGTAAATTCCTGTGTTTTGGAGCAAATGATTTTAGTTCCATACATTGAGTTGCTGATTTAACTGTCTTTGACCTCTCTAAGTACGAGCTGATGGATGTGCAGCAAGAGTGCACAGAGCAAAGGAACAGACCTTTTCCAGCTGAATGTGTGGAATAAATCCTGAAATRCTGACAGCCACATTCAATGTAAACAATCTGCACTTGCCTTCCTACCCTCGCCGCATTTGACTCAAACAGCTTCAGATACTGGGAAAGTTCTGTTTTGAATGTAAATACTTTCCCTTGCCCTTTCATTACAGCAGGAAAATGAAACCGCCCACGTCCTGGTTCCCCCGACCTTTGGGGAAGTTCAGGGATCCATCTGGTAAAGACAGCAGCAGCCACTTTGTCCACTGGAGCCATCAAGGGACACCAATGAATCCCAGGAAGACCCTGTGCATCACCATGTGGCTTGTGTTGTACCGTCTATTTCTGAGCTGGTTCTTGGGTCTGAGCATTTGCAGGTGGTCAGAGTCCTAAAGCTATGATGCAACAAGTTTCATGCACACCATGGCATATCATCCTATTCTAATAGCCTTATCTTCACTTCATGTCTTAAATGGAGAGGTCAAACCCACGCCTAGCAGGCAATTCCATGTTCTCCATCTATTTGACCAGCTGGGTCCTACCTGCCAGGATGCACACAGAAGCAATGGAGCTAAGTGACTTTGCTGGAAAACTCCATCTCTGTTTCTGTTTTAGGGTTATCTGTGTTCCAGAATGGGGATGGAAAGGATGCGCAAGACCTTAAACTAGACCAATCAGGAGCAAAGGTAATGTAAAATTGATTGAAATAGAAATCCTAGCACTAAAATAAACTTCAGGAAAAACATGGTCCTGCTCTAKAGAAATCAGACAGTTTTTCTTCCCTGTCTCTATCACTCAGCAAAARTTAAGTTCTTCTTTCCTACTCAGTAAATTTGGTCAGAAGACTAGCTTTCTAGATGCCCATGGGCAATAATGGGAGCTGAGACACCTATCTCACATGCAGAAATCTACCCATAGATAACTACATGTCAGAGTCTTCTTCATCTGTGAGCTCTGTCCTACCACTAATCTTCTGCATACTTCCAAAACATCTACTTATTTATCATACAGGCATAGATGAGAAGGAAATCACTACCAAGGAGATATTCAGGAAGGGGACTCAGGTAGGGAGCAGGGTGGCCTTGAAGGTGATCAGATGTAATGGGAATGAGGYGCTGGCTGCTTCCCATGAAAGGCAGAAGCAACCAGCCATACAACTATTTCCTTCTCCTTTGCCTCGATGTCACTGCTTAGAGCTCCTCAGGGCTGGAAATACCAGTTTTGTTCTTACAACACTTGACACAAGAGGGGCTGAAGCCAAGAYCAAAGCTCCTACACATCGTTAAGGATCTCAGAGAGATCAGTCTGCAGAGTCCTGAAGTGCTGCAACCACGTGGTGTCACTGGACATAAAGTACAACGTGATTACTCACCAGTAATCCTGCTTTCACAGTGCAGAAGAGAGGGAGAGACGCAATGCTTGAAAAACTCCTTGTACTGTCCTTTTTTCCTCCCATATCTCTGCACGCTCAGCTCTGAGTGAGGAATAAACTGCAAACAAATCCTGTAATGTGAAGTCTTTTTGTTTTGTTTCCCCAAATCCCCAGTCTGAGTGCATTATGGAGGCAGGCAGACAAGCCTGTGGGCAGGCTGCCAGCTTGACTTCACAACGCATCCTCACTGCTTTCCAGATAATTCCTGCGGAAGGGACTCTGGGAACAGAAGTAGCCTATGTCTGAAAAACTTTTCTGGTGCAGTTTGAAAAGTCACTCCTAAAGAACTCAGCTTTATAAGCTGAGGTTCACAAGTTGGGCTGAATCCAGGCCCTTTGGCCATGCTCAAAGTAGGTCAGTGAGTGGCTGAYGGTGCCTTCACTGTTGTGATGTGCATGTGTGTGTGCCTGGAGCCTTTCCAAACTGCATTTCTCAAACCATGTGTGGCATGGGAATATCAATGTTGGAGTCTGACCCATGTGAGAGGTCTCTCACCTAGGACAAGAAATAGCACCACTGTCATCTTCACCAGGCTACTCAGGGCCTTGGGCTGGCTCTGAGTCCCTGGATTTCAGGGCCAGTCCTCTCAGTGATCCCTATTGCTACCCACGTGCTCTTTCTCRGTGGCCTTTTAGACTAGCCCTAGGATATCTGCAGCTGCAAAACAGCCAGAGATGAAACGTGGCATGATCCTGCTGTGCTGGYCACCCCTCCCTCAGGCCTATCCTGGCCCTGGAGGGGTGGTAGCGCCTGGCTCCAGACTGTTCTCCTGCTGCAGCAAGGGTTTCTCATTCCTTTCCTTGTGCATTGCCCTTATCCCCTTTGGCTCATTGTCATGGTGAAAGAGCCAGCATGCCATGAAGCTATCCCTGTTCCTTACTAAATATTACAGCAAATCATCTTTTTTTTTTTTAGATTTAGGATACGAATTTCCCTCTAAAGGATGTAATTGGGGCTGTGCCCCACTCAAGTAGTGTTTGTGTAATTGATCCTCGTGTGTGAGATCTGCAAGGCTTCTCTRTACATTTCTTTGTTTCCCCATCATGGACATCTCCTGGAGTATTTGCAGCTTGCTTCTTGTTTGTGCTTCTTGAGATCTTGCAACCTTGTGTTGCAACAGTCTTACAGCCATCAGCACGGAAACACAGCGTATTTGGGGTTCCTCTGCTCAGGAGATCAGGCAAAATAATCTGTGTGATCTCTTCTAGCCTTTATCTCACTAAGGGAAATCTGGATCCCAGTAGCTATGTCTACACATGTCTAAACAAAAGAGGTCCAAGTCTTATCGCAGGCCCTGAACCCAAGTTGCACCAAGTAGCTCAAGTTCACATTGTTAAAAGCAGTGTGTTTAGACTTCTAGGGCAAATTTGTCTTGGAAAGAGCTAGCTTCAGGGATTCAGGGAGCAAATTTAGGGAGGATTCAGGGAGCAAATGAGCAGTGTACTTGCACTCTGCTCCTAGGTCTCCTTCCCTGATAGCCATAAACGCACCCACTGAGAGCAATSGGAAATGCATCTTGGACTTGATGGAAGCAGAGATTTCTCCCAACAGGAACCCCCCWGAGCTTTACAAAAGGGAGAGCAGGAGTGGCCAGTGCATTTCCATCGTTGTGCAGGGACACTGCAGACCAGAGCAGCCGAAAGGTGGRTTTCTATCTCACAGAACTGGGACTGATCCTGATTCTGCCAGCTTAGGTCCCACAAGGCTGTTCAATCAAAGCAGGTAAGGTAAAACCCAAATTGCACGTGTGCGCTCTGGGACACAGGCTTTGCCAGTGGGATTTTTCTGCTACCGGAGGGGGTGGGGGATAAAAGTTGCATTTCGAGGGCCTTAATGACTGTGCTGTGAATTACAACAGGTTTGAAACATCATAGGGGGGAAGGAATGTCCTGTCTCTAGTGAGCTGGTGGTTGGTTTTCTGCCACCAGACCTTGTGGTTCTCTGGCTCCACTCCAAATGCATTAGCTAAGGAGCACTCTCAGAGAAAGGCTATTCATTAGAAGTAACTAAAAAGCCATATCCTGTTCCAGTCACTCCAGTAAATCCATCCTTGGGCTAATCACACCTGTAACTTATGAGGCAGGGAAAAGTACAGTGTTCTGGTTCAGTGTGACAGTTTTTCTACAGCACCAAGACAGACAGAACACGCAGAAGTAGCTGGCTGGTGTGCTAGCAATASTAGAGAGCTATCAAATGACCACAGGTAGGTGAACGGTGCCTCGGTTTCTCCAGCTGAAAATGATGATGAACAATATTGAAACAGACTGGTTGTCTCTCTCTCTCAAGGTATGTGTGTGTTCCCCTTCCTGCTATTTAGTTCTTTAAATTACAGAGCTGGCACCACCTTGCACACATTGCATGGGAAGATGTGAATTTTACTGCTCTGCCACTCAGGCAGGTTTCCTTACAACTCTGGTGAGCAAATCACTGATGCAATTAATCAGTGACCACCAGAGACTTCACTTTTGTGTTGCAGAGTCTGGAAGTCGCTTTGGAGGGAGGAGGGGGGAGGTGTTTGGGAACATGTGTTCAGTAACAGGTGCAAAGGGCTTGGAGAGCTTTGGACAGAAAGTGTGCCGTAAAGGCAAAGCCTTCAGAAGTAAAATCCCATCATTCAGTGTCCCTAATGGCATTTTAAAAGAAATATTTACAGCAAATAACAATGGCAATTAACTGCCAAACTGGAAAGCAGCTCTCCTGTGAAAGCAGCCAGCTGCTGAACTTTAATACTGAAGCAATTCCTCATGACTACCCTCACTCCCAAATCCCCAAACCCTCTCAGCCACAACAAAATTAAGAGCAGGTGGGTAAACAAAAATGAGACCATCAAACACTATGGCAGCAGTTGGCACTTAGAAATACTCCCATGAGCTTGAACATTAGGAGAGAGGCGACAGTTACATTTTGGGGCTGAGCAAATTCTCTGTTGCAGGAACCACCTCTGGGAACCCAAAACCCTACCATCGCAAGGGTGCTGGAGAGGGAAAAAGCTCCCAATCCAGCCTTCCCGGCCCCTCACTAGCCTCACCACATCCCTTGCCTCTCTCTCTCTTACTTCTCATTTCTACTGCACCTTCTCCAAGTCCATTTCTTCATCTTTGCCTCAACTGCAGGCCTGAAATTACAGAATTTTGAATTTTTTTTTGGCTGCTGTCTCACATAGAAACAAGTTACTACGGACCAGCTGTTCCACTGCAGCTACAAGGRGTTGTCAGGCTGTTTCCGACCCCTCCGCCATATTCATGAGGTCTCTTTTGAGAAAACCCTTCCCACAGGATATTACTAACCAACAGCTGCTGCACAGTAACCTGTTGGGACACAGGGTTGGATGGGACCCATCTGTGGGGTCCTCCAGGAGCACAAGGCAAAGTCACATGCTTGGATTGCCTAAAAGCTTCTCCAACAGGCAGCCAACAACTTCTATGTTATTGTACACCCTTTATACTAAGAAAGTATAAAAATACTAATTATGCTTTAGACCTACAGGAATACCTTGTGAAGGCTGGAGCAGCCCAAAGAGCATTTGCACGTCAATGTGGATGTGCAAGTCTCCTTTGGAGAGGACTAACCCTGAGTTACATGGACATGAGACACTCCACACCACTTGGCTAGTGAAAGGGCAAAGATTGTTTCCTGGAACAGAGTGCATTTACCTGGTGGATATAGCTTTAGTGATAACCCCAAGTCGTATCTGATGTGAAGAAACCTGAGGGACACCCTGAACTTACACAAGGTTGATCCAGAAGTTGAACATTTTCCTGTATTGAATTTCTACTGAAAGAGAAATTTGAAAGGAAAAGCCTGTTTTCTCCTGTCAGCCAATTCCTGTCCTCATCAYCGTCACTCAAATTTGGGGGTGTGTCTTAAACAGTAGAAGTTACTGCAGGAAACACTCAAAATCCCACCATTGTTCATGGAAAGATGAGATTGCTGATTATGTGTTCCTCATATCTCAGCCTTTGAAATGACAGATTTGGGGATTAAGTTGTCATAAAGACATCTTTTCTCATGCAGAGAGGAAAAATAACAGATTTTCACTTTCCTTATGTTGCAACTGAGTTCTGTGGTAATAATTGTCTCAACTTTACTACTATGGCCAGCGCTGATTTCTACTGAACATACAGAACTGAAGTTTCCAGGCAAGTTATACTATATCCTATACAATAAAACTGCTATGTGAACCCAATTAAATTGCAAAATTAAAGGCTCAAATGATGGACAAAGCCAAAGTGAAAGCTGCATTCGCAAAACTTCAGTTTCTTACATTTATAGTCTTTAATTTCATGTTCTATTTCTCTGCAGCTTCCCTGCCATGCCAGTTGCATGGGAAGGGCTGGTGCTCAGTTGAGGAACAGCTATTCCGGATCTCTGTGTTGGTCAGTATGTGACTTCATGCTTTTTAAACTCACTCTATTCAGCCCTCCTCTGACAACCGCATTATTTGTTTCCTCATGGGTATTTGAAGGCACTTATCACAGTGATAGTCAAATAATTTGCAGCCATAAATCTTTCTTTTCACAGCTTGCCTAGGAAAGAAAGGRCCTTTTGACCCATTTTTCTGTTCTACCCACAAAGCAATGTCAAGTATGTTTTTATTTTGGGTGCAGAGACATGATCTGTTCATGTCACAGTGTTATGGAGCACTTCATATCCTCAAAGTGTAACTCCTGTCAGCTCCRGTTGAAAGTGTCAGACTTTGGCACACCAGGTCTCATTTGGCTGYACTGCGAGATTCATCTCAGCCAACTGTAGATGTCTCCCGTGCACATCCAAGCTAGTGATTTTGGCTTTCCTCAGAGGCACTGGGGAGACACAGGTGCTTTTGAGGTATGACTCATCTGTTTTAGATGTCARTGTTAGGATGAGATGAACTGCAGCCTCAAATATCTTTCATTACTGGTTATCTAAGAAGCTGAAGAGTGATTAGACTGTACACTGCTGGTATTCGCTGTTAGGGAAGGTCCCATCTCCTGAGACTGGTCTGACACTGGAGAAGGGAAAAACGTGGGAATGTGCAGTAAAGGCGACTGCAGAGGAGCAGAAATCCTTATCAGCGATAATAAGGCATTCAGGAAATGGGAGATGGACGCAAAGGTCATTGCTCTCCAAACTCCTTCCCCAGCAAGGTCCGTACTGCCAAASCACTCATCCTTGCCAACATCTCAAAAGTGTGCTTTCTTTTCAGATACATATAACTTCACAGAAATTGTCCATATTTGCCTAATTCCTGCACTTTCTTGAAAGAAAGCACCTCCCAGCCCCAGTGGGGTAAAATAYCAAGTTTCTGCTCTGACACATGGTACTGCTAGAGCTTTTTAAATTCAAAGCTGTCACCATAACACTTCCTACAGGAGCTGAAAACTTCATTTTTTCCCTGTCATCTTTCTCAGATACAGCTATCTCATTTTGTCTTGGATTTGGCAGAACAAATTCAGACTGTTACAATCACATGGAACGGAAAAGTTTTCCTAATAGATAATGTTTGGCACCAGAAACTGAGACCTTACTCCAGAAGGGTCCAGCAATCTTGATAGGACTACCAGCACTACCTGGAATACAGCACAGTAATCACATCAAATAAAAGTCCTGATCAATCAATATGAGGATAATTCAGGTTGCTTTCCCAAGCATTTATTTATATATTTATATATATTAAATATTTTCCCAAATATTTATTTTCTTAAAAGCCATGAGCATAAGTGATATATATATATATATATATTTACTAAAGTGAGCACACTTCTAATTAAGATGGCTCATAGGTAGCACGAAGCTCTTGCAATACTAATCATTAACATGATGCAGTCATAAGTACCTAGTTAATGCTGTTTGTTATGGCAAAATCAATTAAAAACAAGCTAGTAACAGGAGACTRAATAGCCACCCTGCACGATCATACCAAAGAGAACCTCCACCCTTCTACTTAGTCTTCGTTATGTCTCATTAAGCAGATTACAAGAATTAATAGCCAAATATTTACCCAAATATGTATTAATGAAGATAGTTCAGGCTTATTAAAACTCCTTCCCAGAATATCCAGGACAAAGTTTTGTGTGTTCAAATGTAATAAAACCTTTGGATTCGGCTTAATATAGATGTAATATTATACAGTACATTTTCATATTGGTTCCAAAATGCCTGTTGAGAGTTTTATAAGACTTTGTCCACCGAATTACAGTAGTTTAAAATTTTTCTATTTTTCTATTTTTTTTTTCCTGTTTGTGGTACGTCCATTATAGCAACTGTTTCAAGATGCGTCAAGACAGCAATACAAAAACAGAACTTGGCTTTAAATAGTTTTATTTGGTGACTGGGTGGGTGGACTAGAAGCAGAGTAATCCAGTATATAGGTCATGGGAGATCTGGGTCCTGTTCCCAGTCACTTCACTGAGTCATTGCATTAYTTTGGCCAAGCAGAGACAGAGCGTATATTGAAACTTGGGTGCCCAACTCACTATTTGAAATCCAGAATGCTGCATCTCTTGCAAACTGTCCTAAAACCCTCTGCCTGTTTCTGGCCTTCTACAYAGTGTGTGGAGTAAGAAGGGCACCACACACAGTCAGTTGGGCTCCAAATAATCACTTTTTGCTAGCTATTTTCAAGCACRTATGACCTGTTTCCCTGTTGTTCTGCACTCCGATGGCTTTTGCACTACAGGACAAGGAGTGAATCAACACTGTGAAATGAATTAGCCACCCAGTTGCTCCAGGGCCTGGTTATTCACACACAGGCTTGCAATTCTCTCTTGGGCCCTTCTGCAAAATGCCAACATATTCTCCTCTGCTTTTCCACAGAGCCCTCTCTGGCCGTACACATAGTAAATGCAGATCAGTTCCAGTCTGTTCMCTTCTGCCTGAGATATTCTTCTGATGCTGTCCCATTGGGCTATGTGACCCAAGACTGTCCYACACGTACCTATGCTATGTCCACCACACATATCCCTGCCATTGTGTCCTAGAAATGACATTCAGGTAGACTGCAACACAGCCCTAATGTTATTCCAGATGCTCTGAGATGGAAAAAATAAATTTAGAGATCATCACATTTGTGGGCCAAAGAAGCACCGCATATGCACCAGGAAAGACCTAAGACTCCAAGCTGTGGAGTAGGGACAGCAGAGGGGGACAGGCCTTGACATGCATGCACACAAGCACCTCTGCACACTGTACTCTAGAGAGCAGGGATTCCCATGGGAAGGAATTTTGTAGGATTGAGCCACTGGCAGGTATCGGCCCAAAAATGAGGTGTCCCAGTTCCTCTGTAATTTATTGTAGAATGAAAAGGAAAGAAAACYTTACCAATTTATATCTGTCAATGTGTCAATAATTAAATAGATAATACTTCTGCAAAGARGTTTCTAGATAGAACATTTCCTAGACTGTCCTACAAGTGAGACTGCTTTGCTCAGTCTTCAGGGTGGCCAGTGCACCAATGTAGCTGGCATGAAGCAGGGAGAGGATAAGGGAGAAGGCTGTGCTGCACTGCTTTCTCAGTGGGTTCCTGCCACTTCCTCTTCCACACCCAGCCAGAAATACCGCTGGGTGGATGACTAGTCTTGCATCTGCTGGCATTACCAGTGAGTACACAAATAAACACACAGGCATTATTCTGGCCTTCACCAAGGATTGAGCCCAGAATAAAAGCACACAGACTATTTAAGCAACAGAATAATTTGCTGGGGAAAGTGATGGATTTGACCTCATCGCAATTCCTTAAGAAGAATTTTGAAAAACAGGTTAAGATAGGTTTAGAGCTAGGGGACCTTTTCCTGAGAAAAGGAGATGGGCTGGAAGAGCAATCTATCCCCAGTGATTGCAATTTGGCATGAGCCCATCTGATAGTCACATCCTGTGGTGGAAAGCAGATGAGAAGACTCTTGCCTCTTGCTAGAGATCATCTCAGGTGAATTAAATGGGAGCATGGCACCTAACAGGCTTTTGAGACTCTGGCCTGAATCTTTGCTGGCATTTTTAATGAATGTATGATTTCTGTGGTCCAGACATCAGTGGGGGACATATGACAGATGGAGTGGTGCATTGCAATTGCTTTGATTCTAGTTTGATTYGATGCTTTGATTCTAGTTCAGTCCAAGGTTCAGGCAGAAAAGTTCCCCTGCATCATACCAAATTATTCCAAAGCAGTTGCCTGTTCTTTCTTTCCTTGCCAATTCTGCCATTTTCACTATGACTCAGAAAATTTCAGGAGATATGAAAGACTATCCTGACAATGGAAATAATTGCACTGTGTATCTTTCTCCACCCTCCTGTTAAATCACACTTTTGATCAGGTCATCCTGTGCACAGTCTGACCGAAGAAGTTTCACTTCCTGCAGAATTGTGTCTTGTGCTGGAGTTCTAGTGAGTATTTTCTCATGTCTAACAAGGGGCTGAGCTCACCCTTCAATCTTCCTTCAGTGCAGAAGAGTTTACAAGTTCCCGCTCCTTTGCCCATCTGCCCATTTTTATGAAACTTGTAGAAACCTGATATMCTGGAGACCTTTACAACGATCTCAAAACTGATTGAGATTGATGAAGTAGTTTAACAGATGGTGGGGAACAGGCTTATGCACAAACAGGCACAGAACAATGACATAAACCCTTTTCTCTCAGAAAATCAAGCTAAATGCTCTTCTACCAGAATAGAATTAGATTCTCCTCTTCTGCCAGAACAGACTTTGTCTTCTCTCAACTATGGTTCTACATAAATGGTCCTCCCCATCATTCATTTTACAAAGGACAGTTACTGAATTCTCCGCACTTCTGTTTCTGAAGACCTATCTTCTGTAAGACTCTTTTGGAGAGGACTTCTGCTGTATGAAAAATTGTRCCTACAGAATTAGTTTTATTTTGGCTTAAAGGAAACATTTCTGAACCTGGTCTGCATAGCAGCTGTCTTTCCTTTGAGATGTAGGGAAAAAAGCCAGGATGCTGGTTTTCTGAATCATATCTGGATCCACCACAAATACAGCCAAGTCACCGCCAAAGGCAAATGCGAGACCATGAACATGGAGAATTTTGTTGATACTGCTATMATTTCTTGGCAGTATAATGCAGCTCCTTGCATTATACTGAGGTCTCAAATCATTTTTGGTCTGGGTTTCCACTGTTTGGAGGGAAGACAGGGTAGAGGGAACCTTGGGTTGTGGCCTTCACCCTTGTGTGCCATTAGCTATGGGTGCTACTGTGCCTTTTCCACAATGGGYTTGACTTCTAACCAAATCCAAAGAATACCACTAGTGAGAATGCATCACCTGGGCTGGACTATGCTTGCTAAAAAAACCCAAGAGGCATGGAGGAAGGTAAATCACCATCTTGGGTACTGGCTAGTGTACTCTTGATCTGAAGGGACAATTGTTTCCTCCCAAATGCTTCTGGGGTTGTGACATAGAAGAGTTTTCCCTCTGTTCCTAAGATGGTCCTGTGTGGGACCCCAAGATGTCTTTGCATGCTCCCCTACCACTGGCTGGGTGTCAGGGGTGCAGAGTTCCATCCATCCTCCTATTCTTACTTATCTGCTCCTGCATGAGGTTGGAGAGAGCACMTGAACTACCTGCAGCTTTTATACAAGAGGTTCTGTCTCCTTGCTCCATTCTATAGATGTCTACTGCAAGGAAAAAATCCATCACCTAATTTGTAGCAGGATTTTCCATTAACAGAAGAGTCAGTGAAGTCTGTAGAGTCATGAGCCTCAATACTGAAATCCTGTGTAGGCTCTGGTGTCTAATAAAGGCTTGAGCTAACACAGGGTTGAGCATTCCTTCTTTGGGTAGGCTACTGGATTTCCTCTCCCTGTTTATTTACACGATGATGTAGGTGTTGCTTACCTTCAGGATTTCAAGCCTCTCTGAAATTCACCGAGACGGGCAATGCTTTCAAAAATGGTTGGAGAAGAACATATACAGACACTCATCCACAGAAAACACCTCAGTTCCTCAGGAACCCGGGCACAGAACAGAGGTAAGCCAAGTTGCAAGTTATTTTTTGGTTTAAAGAGGTTTCAATCCTACATACACTCATTTAGAGGAATTTGGAGGAAGAAAAAAAAGGAAAAAAAAGTTTAGGAAAAAAAAAGAAAAAGAATTGGGATACCTCTGGAGCATGATAAATATGGTGTTCAGCAGATAGACCAATATCAGGCAACGACTGTAAGCCAGACAATACTTGGGTACACATGGGATTTCTAATAATGCTGCCCTGGTATCTTGCTTCATCAGGGAAAAAAAAAATAGCAGGTTACATCTCGCCTCCTGTAAATGCCTGCAGCATTGACACCATCAGCCAGTTAGATGCCTCAACTACCTTTGTAGTTAAGGGAAGAAGAATAGGCACATCTGACACTGTAATTCGTATCATAGTGATAAACTGACTCAGAGAGAGGTTGGACCTTCAGAGGTCCCTTCCAACCAGTATCTCCAYGATGCTGTGACAAGCAGAGGTGGAGACACTGATGACCGAAACTGTCAGTGAGATGAAACCTATCCTACAAAACCTAAAATACCATTAAATCCTGGTCCACAGCCCTAGAAAGCCTTCAATGTCATTCTCTTGACAGATCTYTACTACAGAAAAAGACACTCTGACACGAGACACCCAGGTTCCCTGTGGGATGCAGTTCGGCAGGGCTCTGTTGCACACCCAGCAGCGGGTGCAATGCACACAGGGGCTGTGCACCTGGTTAGGATTTCGTCTCTTGTTCAGCAAACAGCTTCTTACAGAGTCTCATTAGCCAGGCAAACTGTTAGTTGTGTTTTAACTCCTGATGATGGCATCCTGTGCTTGGGGACATGTATCACAAACCCAACAGTGAGCTAAATTACTCAGCTGATAAATAGTCYGTGGAGGTATTTGAGAGTTTGAGTTGATTTAAAACAGCATGCCTGTAAATTATTCAAGCATGGAAAAATTACTGGCAACACTCAGTACATACATAGATCCCGTTGTTTAGAATTATTAGTCATTACAGCTTTTCAATGCTGTTGTGATAAATACTATTTCTGTTTTCTTAAAATGAAAACTATTCCATAGAAAGCTACAAAGATGCATACAGATTAGCACAGACACCAGTGACAGAGCCAGTACAGAAGCTTCTGAAGGGTAAGYCCATGATGAGTAGATCTGGGAGTCTTTTTCCAGCTGAATAATTTACTTATCCCTAAAAAGTATAGTCAGTTCAGTGAAAGTTTTTGCAATTTTATGTCAAACAGTGAAACTAAGAAAGTCAAAACACTTCATTTTGACATTTTAGGGAACACTTTCATTTCACTGTAATGTGACAGTTCACTTTGAGACCCAGATAAGTGTACTTTTTTTTTTTCCTTAGCAAACTCCCATTCACCCTTTTTCCTCAACTGAAACAATATGTTTCACTTCAGGTCAGGAAAAACATACTAGTCAATTCAAAGCAATTTTTGTTTCTCATTAATATTTCATTTTTATTAAAAATACGTATCTCTTTTTTCCATTTGGCCCMAAATGATTTCTTTTAAGTTTATCCAAAAAACAAACAAACAAAATTCTACTTAAGCACTCACATTCCCCCTTTGAAAGAGAAAGGGATCCAACGTGTYCGAACCTGCAGATTTACAACTTACTAATTTGCCCAAGTTTCATACCCATGTTTTGAGCTGTGAGATCAGAGATTAGACCTTGCAGAAGTTTCTGTTCTCTATCTAAATAACATTGAATAAGTCTCAGATTTGAACAGGAAATTGCAATTAATAAAGTTGGGAGGGATGAAATTAGCAGCATATTTTCTAGTCATAAAATAAATGAACTTTTTCTGTGTTTGTTATATGCATAATATAGCAGGAAATAAAGATCAAAGCCATGTTTATAAAGAACTTGGCAAGTTGCACACTTGGAGGAAGCAAATGAACTCACAGCAGGAGCTTAAAGAAAGAAGTTTGGATTTTTAGCCGGTGTAAATCAGTGTATCTCCCTTGACTTCAATGCAATGGTAGTGATTTACATCAGTGGAGGAGYTAGTTCAAGAGTTTCATGGGAGGACACGTGCGGAAAAACAAAATAAAGTATTTGCCTGATGGTTGTGCTCTAYTCCTAAGTACTGGAAATAACTCAGAAGATCAGAATTCAAATTCCCAGCTCATTAGCTACAGGACAAAAACCTGGGACTAAGATTTAGAGTTGGTTAACACCTTTTTGACAGGCCAAGGAGGCAAGTACTGGGGTTGGGGCTGCGTGTCAAAGCCCCACTACTGTCCAAGGAGATCAGCWTTTAAACACTGACAACTCCACAACTCCCACAATTTCAAAACTCTTTGCAGTTTTTTTTTTTTTTTTAAATCCCCTGAGATGCCTGAGCATGGAAGGGGAAACTGAGGCACAGTCAGTCTGGATAGTTTTCCTAGGGTCTTACAGAGAGAGAAGCTCATAGCAGCCCTGYTGCTCCCTGTCCCAAGTCACACCACACACTTCCTTGCTCACATAAGGTAAAATCTCCAACAACAGCAATAATTTAACACCTACAGAAAGCTAAGATACATTCATCAAATCCCATCCTTACCCAGAAACTGAAGTGGAAAGCTCAGAGGCAGAGTAGCAGCACTGTAGGACCAAACAACACTCACAGCACATCCACCACTCTAGGGGGACACAAGCTTTCAAGGCACCACCAGTCCCGGGGCTGAATTATCTCACCTGAGGGCCAGTTCCTAATTGAGTGGCCTCAATTAGGTGTCTAATAGCCCTGGGCTCCAGCTGTGCCCTGGGGAGAGTGCAGCAGTGCTAGAGGGAGACTGATCTAAATTATTCCCTCGGTCACGGTGCTTTGTTTCTGTTCACTTGAAAAGGAGCCTTGAGCTAGGAGCTTTGAAAAATCCGGATAAAAATTGCAGACCTGGCTATAATGTTTCCCTGGCTGTAGGATTATTCATACACAATTGCTGAGGTCCCAGGGGCCATAGGATAAATGGCTCCCACCCAGCAGACAGAGCCTTGGCAGTGTAGCAGACCTTTGGTGAGCTCTGCACAAAGTCCAGCACCTACTTTTGGTACTTATTTTAACTTCCTCTTTTTCACCACCCCCTGCTTGGGTTCAGCTACATYGCTCCACAGGGCTAACCCATCTCCTGAGTTAGATGTTTTTAAGAACTTGCCAAAACTTATTGTATAACCCAAAGTGAGCACCTACTGACAGAAACCTTCTGGCAGGGCCAGGAGAAGTGGGGCAGGACCTGGGGGTGYGACTCCACTGGGAGGAGCAGCAGTTCCCCTTTGCCGTTTGCAGAGCAGGAGCAGTGCTGGGAAATTGCCCAGGACCATCATGCCAGTGTAGATAAGACCTGGTCCAGATCCATGCGTGACATCAGCATCCCAGGAAGTCAACGGAGACAGGGAGGGCAGAGGCCAGGCCCCCACCCCAGCCAGATTGAAAGGGACACTTCCTAGCCAGCCATACCCTCCTCCTCTGCACAGCACAGACCAAATCTCAAATCACCCTAACTCAGTCCAGCCACGCGGTGGAGGTCAAACACACCTAAAGTGATCGTGGCCGTGACCCTGGCCATGCCTCTATCTGAAACACTCCCCACAAGAGGATTTTTCTCAGCAGGTTCAAGCTTTACTTGCTCTCCAACATCATCATCAGTTCACAGCAGGGGTGGGAGTGCTGGGCACAAGGAATCAGACCCAGGCACCATTCCCCAAACTGGGAGGAAGGGTGGGGAGTAGGGGCTGCAAAGTTGTTTGGAGACCGCTGTGTCATAATTATGGTCTGTTTGAGACAAATTTGCTCTCTCCCTCCCTAGTCTTAACTTCATTAATTACAATGATGAATAAATAATAAATTAACTAAACCAATGATTATGTTGTTATTTTATTCAGTTGCTATTTATTTTCATTGGTTATATGAACCTGATTAATAAATATTGAATAAGTGCTAATTAATTTAATCAGTCTGCTGCTGGTTTGTTCACCTATCTTTTATCTATCACTTGACTCCATGCATGAATTGTCCAGAAAGTTTGTCCCGAAGAGCAGGTCCCCAGGGGCACAGCCACTGCCAGCGGAGATGGGATGGGGAATGGAGTCACTTACCGAAAGGCAGGACGAAGAAGAAGGGGAACCAGCAGAGGATGAAAACGCCCACGACGATGGCTAGAGTCTTGGCTGCTTTTTTCTCGCGGGAGAACTTGAGGAGCCGCACGGAGAGGGAGCTCCTAAAGTTGTGCCCCTTGCTCCGGGCGCTGGAGAGAGGCTCCTCCAGCACACTCCGGCAGTGGATGCGCAGCACCACTTCCATGGATTTATTCCTCTCTTTCTTGACCCCTGCCTCCAAGCTCCGGGTGGTCCGCCTAGCCACCACGTAGATCCTGAAGTACATCACCAGGATGACCATGAGGGGCAGGTAGAAGGAGAAGAGGGAGGAGAACAGGGCATAACCCGGCTCCTCTGTGATGCTACAGATGCTTTCATCTGGTGGTGGTGGCTCCTTCCATCCCAGCAGTGGCCCGATGGAGATGACCATGGAGGACAGCCAGACCACCACAAGGATGACCCCTGCCTTCCTCTCTGTCATGATAGTGGGGTACTTGAGAGAGTACTTGACGCCAATGTACCTGTCCACAGAGATGATGCACAGGCTCATGATAGAGGCGGAGCAGCACAGCACGTCCACTGCTGCCCAGATGTTGCAGAAGATGCGCCCAAACACCCAGAAGCCCAGCACCTCCAGGGTGGCTGAGAAGGGCAGCACGGTGGTGCTGAGCAGCAGGTCGGCAATGGCCAGGTTGACGATGAAGTAGTTGGTGACTGTCTGCAAGTGCCGGTTGCAGGCTACGGAGAGGATGACTAGGATGTTCCCCACAATGGCCGAGAGGATGAAGGCAGCCAGGAAAACCCCGACGCCCACTGCCTGCACATCCAAGGCGAAAGTCAGCGTGGTCCCATTGCCCTCGGAGAGGTCCTCGGCTTGCAGCCCCCAGGACYGGTTGGCACCGCTCTGGCTGCCCTGCCCCGTCCGGTTCCCACTCAAGCTGGCATTGCTCAGCTCGGGGAAAGTCATTGTAGAAAAAGTCCGGGCTCCATGGAGGGTGATGCGTCCGCGGCGAAAGCGATGCCGAGGCGCAGCCCCCCCGGCATGATCCCCGCAGCCCCCTCCGAGCCTCGCTCAGCACCTCGTCCTCCTCCTCTCCCTGGCAAGGAGAGAAGGAGGGAGGGGGAGGCAGGGTGCCCGGCTCCCCACCACCCGCCCCCTCTCCCCTCGCCCCGTTTCACATCGGGCGGGGGCTGCGCTCCCTCCCTGCCTCCCCGCCCCGGCCGCGCGGCAGATCGCCGCCGCTCACCCGAGCCTCCTGCCCAGCCGGGGCGGCAGGCAGCGAGGAGCCCCCCCGCCGCCCTCGCATGCTCCGGGGGAGGCCGGGGGCCGCGCTGGGCACCGGCCGGGAGGGCTGGGCGGCTCCGGGCGGCTTCTCCCAGTTACAAGGGAGAGCTCCGGCAGCGGAGGGGAAGGGGGGGGCTGTGGGACGGGCTGGGGAGGAGGAGGAGGAGGAGGAGGAGGAGGAGGAGAGAGGGACAGGGTTCGGGGAGGGGGGGGTGTCAAGAAGCCTCAGCGCATCAGGTGCTGCCGGAGGAGGAAGAGGAGGAGGAGGAGGGCACTGCTATTTTGCAAGGAGAGGTGAGCTCCCCTTTCCCCCCCCGCACCGGGCAAGCATCCCCGGGGGTAGAGGGGGAGGGCAAATGGCCGTTCGTGGGAGCAGGAGCCCACTCGTGGGAGCTGGAGCCCACTCGTGGGAGCAGGAGCGCGCGGCTGCGCCGGCCGCCGCCGCCGGGGGGCAG
>NW_028186546.1:1922165-2003571 GCF_003343005.1 Rhea americana
CCAACGGCTCCCAGCCCTGACGGCCCCTGGCCGCGATGGCTCCCAGCCTCCGGCAGCCCCCGGCCCCGATGGCCCCTGGCCCCCAACGGCTCCCGGCCCCCAACGACCCCAGCCCCGATGGCTCCCAGCCCCCGACAGCTCCCAGTCCCTGACGGCTCCCAACACCCAACGGTTCTGACCTCCRATGGCTCCCGGCCCCTGRCGGCTCCCAGCCCCCAGCAGCTCCCCACCCTCGATGGCTCCTGACACAGGACGGCCCCCCGGCCCCACAACTCCTGGCCCCYGACAGCTCCTGACACCTGGTGCCTCCTGGCCCCGATGGCCCCCAGCCCTGATGGCTCCCAAGCCCTGATGGSCTCCAGCCCCAACGTCTCCCAACCACCGAAGGCTCCTGGCCCTGATGGCTCCTGACCCCCAACGGCTCCTGACCCCGGTGGTTCCCGGTCCTGATGGCTCCCGAACCCCAATGGCTCCCAGCCCTTGATGGCGCGRTGGAGCCGGGGCGGAGCAAGGGGTGCAGCTGCCTCCCAGACGGGGTCTCGCTGTGTGACAGTTCAGTGTCCAATCACTAGGGATGCTTTGCAAAGCTGGCAAGTTCCCCCCTGAGGCCAACATCCCATGGTCTACAAGGCTGGCAAGTTCCCCCCTGTGTCCCACTATCCCACCAGAAGAGGTGCCCTGCAAGGCTGGAAAACTCCCCTCCCCTGCCAAAGTCCAGCATCCCACCAGGAGAGATGCTGTGCAAGGCGGGCAAGTTACCAGTGCCCTGCCGTTCCACCAGAAGGATCCCTTACAAGGCTGGAAAACTCCTCCACAGGTCCAGCATCCCACCAGGAGAGATGCTCTGCAAGGCTGGCAAGTTCCTCCCGAACACCAGTGTCCCACCAAGACAGACGCCCTGCTAGGCTGGGAAACTCCCCACACAGGTCCAGCACCTCACCAGGAGGGATGAGTCCCACCACGTGAGTCTCCATTCTTGCCCTGTGTGCACGGGCACCAGCCTTTCCAGGCAGCTCAGCCCTGCTGCAAGACAACGAAACGGCAGCTCATGATTAAAACATATAGCTGCATATTTCTGGCTAATTTAAACAGGGCTTTTTCCCACTGATAAAAGCAGATCCTGTTTACACAGGGTTTCTCCCAGTGACCCTACCCTCCTGCCTCCATACATTGCAGTGGGGACTGACCCTGGTGTTGAACAGGGGTTTTCCCTTGGCTCCTTCCTACTGTACACAGGAAATATTTCTTTGGAGTGTGTTTATCCATAGTTTTTCAACTTTTCTTTCTTAAAAAAATCAMTTTAAGAGACAAGTCTTGTAATTCCACTGCATGATGAGAATGGACAAAAAAAAACCCACCAAAACCTTATGTTTATTTCCTTATTTTGCTTGACAATCATGTCAGGAAATGACACATTTTGGTCTTCTTTATTTTTTTCATGCCCTTTTCCAGTCCCTTAGGATTCACCTCCCTTCCTAGAGCTGKATTTTTGAGCCTACTGAGAACAAGAAATGTAGAACAACTAGGAAACACAAGCAAACAGGAAGAAATACTGTACAAGGAAAATGTTCAGGAGGATGGCTTTTTGTTTGTTTGTTTGTTTTTAAATCACTTAAATTTTTTAATGTGAATTAAAGAGAAAACCAGACCTAAACACCCAACTCTTGACCTCAAAATTACTCATTTTCCCTATGTTTTGACGAAAACATGTCAACCAGCAAAATGAAGTATTGTTTTGTACTGGGATGCTAAACTCAGCATGGGACGATCTCAATCCATGGAATTTTGTAGCTGGGTCTTTGCAGTTACACAGATTGCTGTCTAGATAAATATATCTTGTCTAATCTACACACAGAGATAAGGAAAACATGTGCTTTGCTCCAAAATTACGGCTGGGCTGAACTTCTCRTGTAAAGCAGGATTCAAATCACCTTTTGGGCTGGAAAAGAAAGGCTTCTCCTAARTGTCACATTGAATACTGTCGGGGTAAAGAGGGCATCAGACTTGCTCCGCTGAATGAGCTCGTGTCCCCTCTGCTCCTGGGCAGCCAGAGTCACCTTGCCCATGGTGCTGAGAGCCTCCGGCAGCCCTGGACCGCAGGGCTCAGATGGGGCACTGGAAAAGCCAAGCCAGCTTAAGTTCAGTCCTGACATAAAACTGCTGTCTTTGGGGAAATTTTATCCCTGGTCCAACCCAGGGAGCTTTACTCGGGGAATTTTCTTGCCTGACGGGAGAGGGACGGAGGGGCCCTGCCTGTGGTGCATGAGTGTGGGGTGCTCCTGGGTATTTTACCTCCCGTAAATACGAGTGGGCTCCTGCTCCCACAAACCGTCATTTGCTCCCGGGTATTTTACCTCCCGACTGGGGCAGGCAGCGAGTCCATCCCACTTGGTTACCATGGCTCAGCTAACGAGCGTTAGCTCGTTACCATGCAGTTACCCCGTTGCTTTCCACCTGTCTCCTCGCTTTGGTCTAACCTGGGGCTCGTAGAGTTAATTTTAGCTACTGAGGAATGGGTTTATACTAGTGCRCTTAAACCCAAATAAAAGGGTCCTCTGTAGGACACAGAGGAACTGACACACCGAAGTAAACACGCACGGATTTGCGAGTGTGTGGGCCGTTGCCAATCTGCTGGGCTTGAGCTGGAAGAAAGTACAGCTCCTTCCCCTCTTTGACATGTTACAGCTCTTTCCTCCCTCTTTTTCATCCTCTAGCTGGGGATAGAGTTCATCCTAGGACTTGAAATTTCAGGCAAGAGTAGCTCTGTATAGTGGTGTGAATGGGGCTTTTTAAATAAAAGAAAGCCACATAAAGCCAGCAAGCACGTGGTCACGTCTGTCACTCGGTAATTACACGCTAAGCTCGAGCCTTGAAAAGGCAAGGCAATTTTGCACTGCAAAAGACTGCAGCTTAAAATATTTGGATYGCAAATTTGCATGCATCCCAGATTTACAAAAGCCGCAGTCCGGAGAGATCGAGGCTGGACCCTGATGGCGATTGAGCTATCTGRGCAACGTGGGTCAAGCGAGTCCCACGTGCCGGCTCGCGCGGGGGTGGTAACTCGCGCTCTCGTTTGCGTCCTCCGCTGCATAGGAGGACTATGCCCGGACTCGCCCTATTCAAAGCTATTTCCTTTCCTTACACACTTGCCTCGTTCAGCAATAGGCTTTCAGAGCGTGGCCTCATTTTCTACTTGCTCGAAATAAAGCTGTGTGGAGTTGTCTCCCTCTACCAGGAGGAAAAGCTGGGATTTTGAGAGCTCAGTTCACAAGTTTTTGGGGATGGGACGAATCTGTACCCTTGCTGTACCCTTTCTTCAGACAGAAAGATTAGCTCCAATGTGGACACCTACAGCATCTCCAGGGTCCAAAGCTAGGAGAGAGAGATCCTACTCACTTTAAATACACACCAGTGCTGAAATGAGAGCGTTTAAGTGATGGGAAAGATGAGCTAGCCTTGCTGGGGATGAACAATTTAAAGATACTCCATGGAAAGAAGTGTGGCCAAGGTCAGTTTCTGCTGCCTGTCCCACCAAGGCCATGTCCAACTGGAGGTTACCTCTCCTAGTTCATATTCCCAGTTGACACTAGGTCTTCAAACACATTAAAAAAATAGGCTAGAAGTGATTGCAAGAGATGAGTCAAACCTGTGCTGCTGGAGGCCCAGCTGTCATGTAAAACAAAGCAAAACAACAAGAAAAAGCAACCTTGAAATTAAAGGCTTGTCCACTTGGCATTGCTGCAATGTTATTTAAAGCACAGTAAAAACAAGGCTACACTTTAAATGTTCATTTCTTAATTAATGAGGCAAAGTGGATGAGGAGAGGAAATAGCTTTTATTAGCTGACTGATAAAAATGGGGGGGGGAAGAGTGAGATGATCGTCTTGTGACACCTACCTAAAATTGCCCAGAAATGTATTATATTTTGCTGTTCTGCTTGGCTTTCCGGCCCCCTTGAACCATCCCAGTTGCTGTTGCATCAGCACTGCTGCTACATTTGAAAGGTTTTATTTCCATGCGTGTTAATGYGTGTGCTTAGTTTTTGCTGCGTTTTTCAACTATTTGTGATCCTTTCAAAGCCACCTTCAGCTCTTCTGGTGGGGGACCCATCAGTGGTCCCCAGACCATGCATGGGTCACCAGTGACCTGGTTGGAGCCCCTTCCCTGGAGGTGGACTTGCCTCTTCCAACCCCTCCTTGCCCTACTCCAATGGTGGAGATGTTGCTTTCTGCTCCCAACACCAACTCCGATATCTCCCTGGTGTCTTGCCTAAACTCTCTTTGCCATTATTTCAAGTCTTATGGTCAGCTGACACAGAGAATAATTTATTGCCTTCCCTGTAAGGGTTTTCACTTAATTTGAGGGCAAAATAGTGTAGCTGAATAGAAAAAGCCAAAATAAGGGGGAAAAAAGGAGAGGAAAAGGGTTACCAAATGCACTCTTACTTTCTGACCAGTCTTGTAGTGTCTGAGCCTGTCCATTGAAAATCTCAGATGCATCCTAATACAGCAGACAGGAACCAAGGAAAGAGGCCAGATCTTCTTTGTGTAAGGAGAAAAGCTGTGAGTAACATGCTGATATCTGGGCAGAAAAGACAGGTAYGGCGGAAACACAGAATAGGCAGATAAGCACAGTTTATAGAGCTGGTTGGATGTGTTTATTTTTTCAGTGGAAATGTTGATGTATTCAAAATGAAGCATTCCTCAGGGATGATTTTTCTTTCCTTTGTTCTTTTAAGAGYCCTATAATGAAATATTTCAGTATCAAGCAGAACATTTCAGTTTTTCATCTCAAAACACTTTTAAAAAAAATTTGGGGAAATGAGCAGAACATTAGATCAGCTGCCAATTACTTCAGAAATTACTAACAGAATTACATAGTAGAACGCTTACGAATGACTCTTCTGAAAACCAGTCACTGATGTATAGAATGGGAAAAAMCATACCTCCATATATCCTCTGAATCAACTTTTTTTKKGGRRAAAAAAAAACAGTCAGGACTTGAGCCACAAATGGAAGTTGCCATGATGTCTTTCCCCTCCACCAACCATAAGACTTGGGGAAGCCCGTGTCCCAAAAGTTGCTGTTTAAATGAACATAGATTATTGGAGATGGAGATAAAAATGGAGATGTCAGGAGCACGGTGATTTGACAGAGGGTCACAGGTGTTCTCCTGGAGGAAATCAGATCTAAACCCCCAAAGCAGGACTAGTGTGGCCATCAGGTCCTCAGCACCAGTTCCATGGATCTGCTTTAGTGACCAGCAGCAGTGCAGCCAAAGCAAGAGAGTTTGTCCATCGCAGGCAAAGAAAGGGAGAAACTGGTGAAGCGTCATGCCTTAAGATGAGGAGATAACGATCTCGATTCCATTAAAACTTAACATTGATTTTATTGTAATTATGTGAGCCCATGATTCAAAGTCGGATTATTCTCAACTTGAAGACAAAGTGTGACTGTTGTCAGCTCTCTCCGCAACCTGGGCGTGCTTCTGACTGTACCTTAAAACCATCTGGGAATTTGGTTTGCATGCCAAATGCTRTATCAATTCAACTTGCATTGCCATTTCTCTCAGTAACTTAAATTTGCTTCCCTATGTGAACAGTGGGACCTCCCAAGCTTCCACCCTTTAATTTAACACAAATAGATACAAACAAATATAAATATATGGCATGAAAATTAATGACATAGACTCGGGCTAAAATTAAACATTGTGAACTGGGTGCCGTTCCTCTGCTTTGCTTTCGGTTAGAAATAACTGATGTTACTTTGCCAGCTACTTTGTGATAGAAAAAGAGATTGGGTTCAATGTGTGTGTCTTTTTTTATATATAACTCATCTAAAATGTTAGAGAATAAATGTTTGGCTCATTTATTTCTGCTGGGCTACTGAGTGGGCGGAGTGGCACACGCCAACCCTGTTCCTCCCACCCCGGGAGCCAGGACTGAACTCCAGCACCGCTCAAGAGGATGGAAAAAAATTGCCGCAGGAGGAGGAAAGGGCTGTTTTAGTGCTTCCAGCTGCGCAGTATTGACAGCGAGCTGACCAAACTAGTTAACAACCACCAGGAAATAATGGACTGGAAYGGCTGGAAGATAACTGCTGGCACGATGAGAAAGCCGGCCCCCACTGCAGCATTGAGCGCGCTCACCGCCTGGCTGGCTTCATCGCCTTGCATCCATCGTGAGGGAGCAGGCGGCGAAACAGGCTGCCCGTGGGCCAGTTTAGACTTTTCTAAATGCATTTGAATGTCCTGTCTCCATGAAGTGTTTGAAAAGCAAATGGCGTGGGAAAAGAAAGCGTTGTATCGTTCCTTTTCTTTCTCTTAGTACCAGCAGTGAGTAGCTATGTCYAACGGAAGCTTGTTCCTGTAGCTTCTCTCAGGTGGAATAAGCCCTTCTGGGAATGAATTCTGACACTTTTTCTCCCACTGAAATCAATGGCCCATACTGTTGTACATCTTTTGAGAAATCTGGCCCAAAGTGCCGATATGTTGTCCAGCTGGCTTTCCTTTCCATCCAGCGTAAACCTAATCCGTCATGACAGAGGGATTGATGTTTCTGGTGACATACAAAACAAGCCAACTTGGGATTTCCTTGTTTACCAGATACCTATGCTCCAAACRTGGCCATTTCAGGAACTCATGTGCTACCTGGAAGCGAGCAAAGGCTGGATTAGGCTCAGAAATCTCCCTGCTTCAAAATCTCAAAGACTTTTTTTACTATGAAGCATGAGTAGATAGTCTCTGGGAGGGTTACATCCCTCCTGCTTGCCTCACTTTTTCCTTCCATCAAAACATAACACATCCCAGTCAGAGATAAGCACTGAGTGTAGGAGGAGGAGATCTTCCTAGTCCCATGTCAATGCCTTGTTAATCAATTTAGCCTTACCTGTCCTCATCCTTAAAGATAATAAATATGTTTCTGGGTCTTTCTGCTGGAATTCGCATGGGCCTCAGTGTGACACCTGTCAAATCTCCTGTTAAACCAATAGAGAGTGTYCCGGGGAGTGATGTTAACTAAGAAAACTAGATTTCCTGCTGGCATTTGCCCTTCGATGTGACTGAAAGGCTTATTTAGTTCATCGATCTTGCTAGCACCCCCCAAAAAAGGTTGCACGTGTATAAACATTCAAAATTATTAAAAAGAAGAGCGTAATTATAGACTTAAATCCAAATATTCCTTGGTGCAACCTACAGAGTTAACACCGATGATGAATTTAGCAAAAAGTAAAAAGCAACAGACATGTGAAAGCATTAGCCAGATGTTCACTTTTAGCAAGAGACRTGTAGGACAGGCTTGCTCTCTTCTTCCTGGCTCTGAAGTCATGCATGACTGCATTCTGATTTAGAGACCGAAGGGAGGATTAGATTCTTGTAGACTAGCAAAAGCCGGTACACATTGCTGTTATCCCTCTAGCTTGGAGGTGAGCAAGGTCAGAGTAAGTCAGAGTCCCTTTAAAATAGCTTTTGGCAAAGGAATCCTCTTACTGCACTAMCTAGGCATTTGGATGGCAGCATCAATTTCTTTTTAGTAGTTCCCARGTGATTCTGTGGTGCTCCATCTTCACAGCAAGTGGATGCAACCCTGTCTACCATGCTCTAGGTGGCCCTGCTGAGCGGGGAGGTTGGACTAGATGATCTCCAGAGGTCCCTTCCAACCTYACTGATTCTATGATTCTATGATGTCCTTGCTAGACTTAAGTGAGATGTCTCGAATCAGACTTCTCCATTGCCTGCTATAAGAATGTCTCTTCAGAAGGAAAAAGATGTGGAGTCCCASAATGTCCTTCCTGGTGTTCACTTCTGGGAATGATTCTATTTCTGCCCGCCAACTTCCATAGGGTTTGACATCACTATTTGGTAGAGCTTTTAGCCTGATATTCCTGATGCCAAAACTTTTCTAGAAACCACAAGGCAAATGTAGAATACTTCCTACTTTCTGATCTCCCACGGTGAAGGACAAGAGATTAGAACCCCAAATACGGTATCAGATCTCTATTCCTGCTGGCAGAGCTAGTCTCAGCACAGCCTTATTTACTGAGTGGCTCTTTCCAGCTATGGCTCCCAGCTGGAAGGAAGAGGTTAGTGACAAATTTCAAGAACATGTTATGAAGGCTATATTATTCCCTTGTTAAAGACAAAGAAATAAAGGTATTAATCCACATCCTTCTGGAAATGGAGACAAATTTTCTGTATCCTAACACACTTTTAAATTTCCTGGACCACCATTGTCCCATGTGAGATGACCACAGCTTCCTGCTCCCCTTCAACCTTTACAGAGTGCAATGGCTTGGGGTGGTTAAACTTCAGTCTGAGGATATCTTGGCAACATTCAATGTGCAAATATCTACCACTTTACCTCTGTAAGACTTTACAGAGTCTTTGCTTGTGGCTATCCCATGCATCTCCTTCCCATCTCCCCTGCTCCCCCTCCCCCTTTTTCTCTTTTGAACATTTGCTTGGACATTAGATAGTCCATATTGTGGTGACACTGGAAATTGGGAGAGGGTGGCTGTCACAGCACATGCCAGCAACATACCTGGAGTTGAAATAAAATAGAGCAGTTTGAGAGGGGTGTAGAAAACATGCTTTCTTCTGTCTGGCAATTAATCCATGGGATTGGCATGCATCACTACCTCTCAGGAGAAATGCAGGTCTGACATACAAGTCAGGAACAAACTCCCCAAAGGCACTATCTGAATCAATCTTTCTGGTCTTGRCTATTAGGGATCTTGAAATCTAATGAGTTAATCAGACAGAAAACATGACTTCCAAAGACTCACGGAAATTATTTTGGAGAAGACAATGAATAATCTTCTTGCGTCAGCTAGCTAAAGAGCTAAATCAGGTCAAAGAAGATCAGTCATTATTAAAAATACCATCATTATTTTCAGTAGGGATTAACATATAAATATATGGAGAGGAAAAGAAGAAAAATGTGCTTCCAGAAAAGTGTATATTGTAAGAGTTTGACAGTGAGTGGGAGAAAGAGGTGTAGATTAGAGGCAACAATCTGGAAAGCAATACAGAAAGAAATTAGTAAGGTCACATTAAACACTAGTAGGAACTAAAAGCATGTTTCTTCAGCTCCAGTCCAGGAAGGAAACAGGATTTACTGCTTGCTGTACAGTGTTTGGATGAAGAAGAATCCATAAAATCCCAAAAGAGGTCCTTGCTTGAAAAATTRCTCTGCAAGAATGTTAGAGAGGGAAGCCTGGAACAGTTTTGAAGTTTGCAGCTGCTTCCAGCTTCTGGTTTGGAGCAGTGGCTGACTTGATGCAGGAGCAAAAAGGAAAGTGCCATAATCCAATACAGATGTTTAAGCAGTGAGTGAGTCCTTGGTCTCATAGCAGTTCTCTGGCATTCAGGAAACGGTTGTGGTTAGAGACCAGTGATTTCTACTGCTACTTTTTCCCTCTAAGATGATGGAAAATAAAAGATGTGAAAGTTATTTGAAAGCTGAGAGGTGATTTAGAATTTCCCTAACCCTAACCCTCCATATGTTCAAAGCTATGGAAGAAAGTGTGAGAAGCAAATGTTCGTCTAAGGTTATATTTGTTTATGCAGAATATAATGGCAAATTGATAGAACCAACAAAGACCAGAACTTAATATTCTCACCATTGAAGTTAGCCTTGTAAATCAAAATAATTCCATGTAATGGGAGTACATTAGCACACCCMAAAAAGGTCAGGAGAAAGACCAAACATAAGCAAAATTAGCATGAATGCTAGGAAAATAATGTGTTGAAGAGAGCTCTTAACATCCATTCCTATTGACTTCAGACTTCCTTTCACYACTTAGAGAAATGGCTGCTGATATACAGATCAAGGTGGTCACTGACAAATGAAAGAAAAAAGTTATCATTTATATTATATTATATGTAAATATAAAAATAAAATATTCATATATTATATTATATATTCATATTATGTATTTATATTATGTATATTATAATTATAATAGCTACTGTATATTATATAATATTATATCATAATTGTTTGTATAATATATAATATATAATGCTATACTATATACTATATATATTATGTAATACAACATTATATTTTATATGTTTATATTTATTTTATATGTTTATATTTATATTATATGTTTATATTAATATTATATATTATAGTTACCCTTGGGATTTGATATGAGCTTTGACCTCTGCCCAAATGTAGCTGTTTTAAGAGTCTTTAACTCTTAAATGACCAGAAATAGTAAGYATGGTGGAACAGACAGGGTGACGGTGCAAATCTATGGCTGTAATCTCCGTCTATTGACTATACTGCTCCYTGCTTGACTTCTCCAATGGCAGACACTCCGTGGCCAGGGGAGTGAATCCTTGGTTAACTCTTTCGCTCTTGCTTAGCCAACTGCTAGCTGCTACTCTTGGAGAAAGGACTCTAACAGAAAGGCCACTCTTCATGGTCCTACTGTGGAAGGAGAAGGAATAAGTGAGGCATGAGAAGATATGCTAACCTTTTCCCAAGGGATTTTCCAGGAAAACAGAAATGAGAAATAATTGGAGAAAAAACAGACATACAACAACTTATCACAGGCCAGGCGGCAATACACAGGTGACACTTAGACCAGAACTTTGGTCTCCTGAGYTTCCAGTAGACTTCATCTTCACATACTGTTGATACAATGAGACTTAAAACATATGAGGTTGATAARGGAGAAGGGAACTGATGGCATAAGTTAGTGTAAAAAAATTATTATTTTTTCACAGTCTGTGTAATTGTTTTTGAATCCATTCTTGGTTAAAGAGCCTAGCTCTTTAAAAGAACAGACTAGCTGGATTTAGATTTAAAAAAGGATCCTCTTGGCTTCATGGAAGTAAAATTGAACTTTTTGTTTTTACACTATGGTGGTAGAGCCAAAGCTGAATTTGGTGAGAACAGCCAATACATACAGGCTTTGGGCATCAGCTGCAGAGATTGGGTTTTATTTCATTTCACATTAGATATTGAAATGCAGTGAGCTCTTGGGGCTATGATAGCTGCTTCTATAAATATCTCTCTATGATTTTGATAAATCAGCCCAATGCCCAATAGACTGAAGCAAAAAGTACCACAGATCTTAGGAATGGAAAAGCAAGCAGAGAACATTATGACACTGCCTAAGAACTTGAATATTTGGATTTTTCCTCACCTTGAAGGCTGTGGGTAAGTTTGACATCCTKACCTCAAATGAGTTACAGGAGAACTGCAGAAAAGACAGCAAAGCCCCCCAATGTGTGGAACAGTTTCCATATAAAGTCTGACAAGCACATTAGGACCTTCCAGTCTGGAAGAGAGATGGTTGAAAGTAACAGTACAGTCAAGAGGATTGGTAGTGGTGGAAAAAGATTAACTGTTCTTTGTCTCTTCCAAAGAAAAAAAMTATCAAATGAAACTTGCATGAGTCATATTAAAAATGACAAGAAGGGGTGGCTGTCTATGCAGCAGACTTTCTTGCCAGAGAGTATTGCAGATACAGAAAGTTGTTATGGCTCCAGGGAGAGTCTGGACAAGATTTGTAAGAAAGGGGTTCTAAAGGATCAAACTGCATCAAATTCAGGAAATCCTCTGAATTGAAAATAGCTGGAGGCAGGGAGAATAGTCAAAGGCATTATCTCTCTCTCTCTCTCTCTTTTATTTTTATTTTTATTTTTATTTTTTTTGCCATATTGTTACTTTTCTCTGAATCTGTACAAGGCTGATAGAAACTTGGGCTACTCTGACAAGTTTAAAGCCAGCTCCAGGAACATCACCAACAGAGAGTCCTTCCCAACTAAAGACACATCCTTGATTCCTTTCTCTCATGTTGGAGAGCTGGGTTGTTACCCTCAACTCTGCCCTGTTAAGTCCTCATGTGCCTCACCGACCTGTRCTTCTCCATTCTTCTCCAATCAACCCCAAAGAAAAGTCTAGGCTCTGTGCTAGTATGGGAAAAAAGGGAGATGATAGACTTAGTACTGGTACTACACATGTCACCATGGCAGATTCTCAGAGTCTTCAACTGTACATCTCAGGGTGAAGGAGGGAGGGAGGATCTAGGATATGCTGCTGGAAAGTGACCTTCACGGTCTGGCATAGGAATAGGATAAAGGATCTAAAACTTCTATCTGAAATCTAACTTGGTCACCTTCCCCTTTCCAGCTATCAGTGTTGTATTTTCCCATAAAGACTGTTTCAGGATTACTAGACTGGTTAACGAACTGGGACAACTTCATCAGAGATGAACCCGAACTGGAATTCAGCCAAGAAACATAGATGGTTCAAATACTTGATTAGGATATGAGCTTAAGCCAATTTGTGAGCAAAACAAGGTCTATGGGATTTAAATCAGCTCTTATTGTGGTGATCGTCTCAGGACATGAGATGTAAGAGAGGTGAATCTCCATGCAATTGGCAAAGATTAGAAAATATGTTATTTCCTTCTCATATGATATACTTAATTCCTAAGTATCTGCTGGACAGCTTGAGTGGATTCTTTGCACTGCTGGCTTTCCCAAAGCAATGCTACATTCTTTAAAGCAATGTACCCACAGCAACATGTTCCTATTGAAAAATACACACAGCTGAGAAATTTGCTTAATTGGAGCTTCTCTCCAGAAAACAGGTCAACTCTACAGTAGCAAATCAGTGATAGTCACTAAATTGGGATGTTTAGTCAAAGCAGGGCATGTCAGGCAGGGATTGAGTAAGATGTGATACTCAGTCAAGTTTCTGAGACATTTAATTTATCCAAATGATGTTGAACAAGCTGACCAGCCAACTAGCTCAGGACTTGCCAATTTATTATGTGCTTTTGCACTATATGCTTGCCTGTAACTCTTGCGATCATGGCAATGGGTCATCATAAATACTCTACTGAAGCTACATTTTTCAACCAGCTACTTTCAAATCAGGGAGAAGAGATGAGCCCATGGGTCACATAACAAACCCATAAAGTTGCAAGGTTTTAACAAAATTCCCAGGCAGTAACACTTTGTCTAACAGAAAGTAGGTAGGAAATTGAAAAATTACGTTTACATTTATGATTAATTTTACTGGGCAAAAGATAAAACTATTGCTTGGATTTAGAGGTGAAGAAGAGTCCAGACCAAGATATGTAGGAAATCAACAACATCCATCAAAAGAAAATCATGGATAATGGTCTCACTTCTCTGATGCAAAGATCTTTTCTGCAACTGGCTGAATTCATCTKGTTTGTGGCACGTGTCTGTCTTTGAGGCTGTTGAGCTAAGGACCACTATCTTTATTTTCCCTGAGCTTATCTTTATAGCATCAGTGTATAGGAACATCAACACTACAAATAGTGTATTTAGTAAATAAAGAAAGTCAGAACAAGACTCCATGTACTCATCTTCTCCAGTGGAAAGGGAAAGATAAGATCAGCAATAACCATGCAGATAATCTGTGTAAAAGTCACATAGCTTAATGCATGACCAAAAGGTGCTCAGATGCAATGGCGGTGAGTATGAAATAGATGAGCATGTGGAGTAGAAAAAGAAACTAGAGACATAACCCATGTAGTCAGTAATGTTTACCTTTTAAACCTATAAAAAAGCAGGATCCAACTAATTTTCTTTTTAATGTTCCTCTGCCAGTTGAACACAGAGCCCTAAATTAAAAGAAGTGTGAGAAAGCTTCTAATTGAAGCATTACAAGAAATTTCCTAGAGGATATTAAAATGCCCTAGAATCAGCTGCTAGGGGAAATATAATGCAAAGAGATTCAAGCACCAATTAGGCAGAGAAATAAACCACAAGGAATATAAACAATCCAGTCAATAAATTGAGGAAAAGCTCTTCTCCATGAAGTTCAGCCACAGTCTCTGTAAAGCCATATATCTGAGAATTATTACCACGGTTGATGCCTGCAGTTGGAGCAGTTGGTGGGTTTCCAACAACGCTAGGATAAGAACAACCCCAACAAACACCCCAAAGGAGGCCCAAGGTTGTGGCAAGCTGCCTTTGCTACTGTTTGCACTCGCTGGCTTTATTTGATATTTTACTTGGTCTTAGTGCTTATGAGAAATGTCAAAATTGATATGCTTGTAGAAAGGTCACTTGTGCAGCAACAATTCGCCCCTTTTCTAAACACCATTTAYATCTTGGTCATGTGCTACAGCCATTTTCCAGCTGCCAGTTTGAAAGATTCTCTTTACATTTCTGGATGTGTTTTTGGAAAATCACCGTAATTACTCAGAGCAGTACCTATTGGAGGAAACTGAGGGATAGAAGAAGGGAATTCCTTGACCCAAATATTCCTGGAAAAGTAGAACAGCAGGCCACACATAGCATCTAGAAAGCCCTGGAAATTAATAAAGATACATTTTTGATAAATAACTAAAAAGCTAACCAAACAAAAGAGATGACATTATGAGTTTTCAATACAGTAGGTTAAAACTGGCTRAGAATATGAAAATTGAGGACAGTCTGTGTAAGATTGTGAAACAGTGAGGACAGATTTTAGAAAAAGAAGACAAGATATTGATTATAGTCTTCAGGAAAAAGCATTTCATCAAATGGATGTAGATAAGACTCAGTAGGGAATTATTTTAGGGGAAAAATTCTGGAGAGCTGGCAATGCCTTAAGAAAATTCTGTTAAAGAAAGACATACAGACCATCCTAACATGRTAAGAAAGCTATAAGAAACTTTCTTGGTCAAATAGACCTTTAGGGACCTCAGAAACAGGAAAAGAGCATAAAGGATCTGAAAACTAGATCAAAATACTATGGACAAGTTCAAGAAACTAGCACAAATATATAGGAACAAAAAATCAGATAGACAAAGAGCAACTAAAAAATTCTGATAAATGCCTTAAGAGTGAGATGAAGGTCCGTGATAAAGTTGATCTTCATTTCAGAGGAAAATGGCAATTAATGACATTGAAAATGTAGCTATCTAGTGCTTTTCTTGCTCAAATGTCATTAGGTGTTTGGAACAACTAACATCAGTTGCAAAGAGGTGAGAACTCAGGCTGTAAGAGGAAAAAAATGATGTAGCAGGTAGCTGATTCAAATGGTCTGGACCTGACTGCATCCATCTATGCATACTCTGGGAGACAGCTGGRCAAAGTATCACCTTTGAGAAAACAGACAGAAAGGTGGGAAAAGACGAATGCAGGGTCAAACTACGGAAAGACAGATAGGGTACTAAAGTGAGTTAGCTTCATTTCAGCTTCTGGAATAATATTCAAACAAATACTCAGTCTGCAAGCATCAAGAAGACAACAAAGAGAGGAATAACAACCAAGACAGTTTTTGTGTTCTGAAGAACAAACCATGTTGAAGAAATTTAACTTCTTTTTTAACATGGCAGTTGACCGTGTGGATAGAACATCACATATCGTGAGTTAAGGTTTGGACATTATTTCACAAGGCAGGCTCCTCAGTAATTTTGGGAAATGTGAGTTAGATAATGCTACTATCTATTGCACTAGCATTTGACTGGAAAATATTGAAGTATTAATAATTATTTTCTGAGAACTATCACACCAAAACAATGTATTGAGAAAAATCCTGCAGAAGTCTGCCATAGGACAAGTACCAGTCAACATTTGTTATTGATGACTTTGTGACTCAACAGACTGATTGCATTTGCAAATCATATTAACAAGCAGGGAGAGACTGCCAGCGTATTAGACAAGAGTGGAATCCAAAATTGTCTTGACAAATCAGAGAAATGGTCTAGAAAAATAAGGTCCAACTCAATAAGGCCAAAATGCAAAATTCTACCCTTAAATGGGAATAACCAATTGTGTGATACAGAAGAGTTGATGATTGGCAGCACCCAGCAAAAAAGAACTGGCTACAGAAAGGACACCATGAACACCTGTCAGGAGGTCACACTGGCATATGCCCTTCTGGGATGTGTATGCTAGAGTGATCTGATGCTGTGGTCATAGCTAAGAATATGATTTTGGCACAGAAATCATGGAAAATTCAGATTACAGAAGGTCTGTGACTTGTGATGAATTCTRCTACTAATTCAGAAAAGAGATGGCATAGGATTGGTGATGGTTAACGGGTGACACAGGAGCTATCTTCAGCCCAGTAATGTTGGCTTGTCACTGGGCCACCAGATTCTGGATGTTACCACATGTCTGTTAAATGGACCATGAACAGCTCCAGGTGAGCAGGTCACACATATATGACCACGTTTCTCAGGCCCTAGTCACTATACTGGGAGTAAAAATGTCTGTCAAGTATATTGAAATTGTCCATCATGGGAAATGTAGTTCAGCTAGGAATTTCACAGAATTATAGAATGACATTTTAGTTTGGAGGGAATGTCCAGATGTCATTTGGCTCAATCTCTTGTGCAAAACATGTTAAATAAGGTCAGAASGATCAGGGCCATGTCTAGTCAAATCTTGAACATGACCAAGTATTTCTTTATATCACCTGTCTTTTCACTTTTTTGGCTTTTCAATCTGTTCTTTGAAGGGGYTGACCAGATAAAAATGAAGGTGGTTTCACTCCTATGACAATTCCAAAAGTTAAGGTTTAAATGTTACAAGCTAGAAACACAGGAAAAAAATGATATACAAGAGAAAAATAAGTAAAGAAAGAAAATGAATGTGCGCAAAGGGTGAAAGAGTTAATTCCTCTTTTGTATGGATTACAACACAGACAAGGAGATAAAGGGATGCTAATGTCCCAAGTCCTTTAATATTTTGATTGGCGTGAACAATGTAAATATGTCAGCTATAGTTAGAGCTTGTTCCTTCATGTGCAGACAGCTTTGTAAAAATTTAGAATTTTTAGGGAGATATTTAATCCCGCCAGTGCTTACTCAAACATGTTAAACCACTGAGTTCAACACCACTACTCTGGTGAAGGAAAGTTTTCAAGACAACGTGCCAGGTTTGTCCCTTAAACAGATTGGCCTATGATCTTTGGTCAACAGTCTTTCTGAAAGCATATCCGATTCCCAGGCCCTTTGGAAACCTTACCTGGCATTAAYGCCATTTGCATTTGCAAATGCTATAAATTATAGGTGCCACATGGGCTGATAAGTGCAAAAAAAGCTGTTATTTCTCAGGCTCTGTGGTTAGGAATAACAAGTCTGCTTACAGGCCAGAAAACATGATTTCCCATTTGGAAGAATTTAAAGAATTAATTATTTGGCAGAACAAATGTACTTGTAAAATTAAGTGTAAGAACACATTTTGCCCTTTGAATCCCTCTAAAATTCTCAGATAAACCAACTTACCCCAGATACACAAATCATATCAATCAATCCAGAGCTGTCTAGCAGTGGCAAAGGAATGGTATGTGTTAAGAAATAAAAACTCTCTGGATTTTGAAAGAGAGGAAATAACGTGAGTTGCCTGAACTCTTTTTTTATCCACAAACCATTTAAAAATGTTTGAAATGCAATTTTTTTTTGTACATGTTTTTCCATGGTTACCAAAAACTTGTTTCTGGAGCATGTGAGAACCTTTTGAGGTGAGTTTGTCGAGAACTGCACAGACATGTCCTCCCTTAATCCAGGAACACAGAAAGTATCACAACATCATGGCAGAACCTGAATCCAGGAACAACCATTCCTGTCCTCCACTACCACTTTCAAAATCATAACAATACATTGATGGGGAATTTACACACACACACACACACGTGTATATTTATATTTATACATCTTTAGAAATAAGTTATTTTCACTAAAGACTTGTCTAAAATAGAGTGGGAATCACAATCCAACACACAAGATGAGAAGTTGAAGAAGATGCACCTGACAGTAGAAAAAAGCTCCCAAATGGTGGAAGTGGTAGGAACCAGTACCTTACCATTTCTTCTGTGATATATCGCCAACCAGGATCACTCTGCAGGGTGTGACATGTTGGCTTTATCTTTTACTAATAAAATAATTGTTTGAATTGAGAAGTTTCAGTATTGGACCATCAACATAAGGACTGCATATAGGTGTAGGTAAATGCATGGGTACACATAAGGAATCCTCCCAGTTCATACTAATCACAGGGGCTAATAAAATTAGTAATCAATAAATTAGGTGCTAATAGTGTTTGTACTGTGATTACAATTTRGTAATTCTGGACTTTATTTGGATAATCAACCAACACAAGACACATCATTGTGTTGACATTGATGGAACTTGTGATAGCATCTGGAGTAACCAGCTGATTGAGTTACTGCAGCAGAACACTTTTGTTCAGTAAAATGCTTTCCAGACATGGGTCACACTGAAATGCTTTACAGCATTAAAGTCAGAGCAAACAAGAAAAAGAAGCACAACTTCCCTTGAGGGTTTATGTTATGCCCTGTAGCTGGCCAAGAGGCACCGTTTTAATGCTGGATGCAGAAAAGGTAGATAGTCTATAGCCTGCTGAGAATAGAAACTTGGGGGAAAAAAGGAGAAGCCAGGGAAAAAATAGAAGGCAACAAAGTAGGTTTCTAAATGGGCAATAAAGCTTTTAAGAAAATGAAGAGTTAGAACAACACATTGAAACATCAAGGAATCTCAGCACCTCTTAACCTGTGGTTAGGAGAGAAAGGGGCAGAGGAAGGCAGAGAGTTTGAAAAGGCAGCATGGGAGAACTTAATTCTACATCTGCAATAGTATAGCTAAAGAGAAGGGAGGAGGGAAGAAATAAAGACTTCTGACTTCTGGTGAAGAAAAGGGTGAGGTAATTTACAGAATCTCTCTTTTATACTTTTTTTCACACAGTTTAGAATGTTTYCCATTGGAAAAAAATCATTGGATGTTGAAAAGGTGTTTAGACGATGTTTTTTTATAAAAAAAGTTACAAGAGCAAGTCAGAAAATCCATTTTGGGGAAGWTAACAGTCTGGGAAACTCAAAAGAGCTGAAAAATATGTTTGATCCTGCATCAAATGAAAGGATAGTAAAACAAAAAGCTAAGACAAGCTTCTTCCTTGAGTATAACCTGACAGATTCTGTTACTGGATCCTTAATATTTTATTAACAAAATGATCATCTTTGTAGATGTCAGCTTGTGTAACTGAAAACAGAGAGAGATGGTAAGGAAGACATATAATCTAAATKAAAGTACTTGGTTCAAAGATAAATCAAGATAAACAGTTCAAAGATAAATCCCTTCCAGCTGCAGAAATCTGCTRGTCGGGACACAGCCGTGGTGGAGCGTTGGAGATGTAGGTTATTAATGTGTCCACCAGAAACTGCGGGACAGCACATAGTGGAAGTTTCTATGGACTGATAGAAAGCTAAATCATGYTCACAAATTTTCAGTTCATAAGTGGAGGTTAATAACATCATRGTCTAAACTGAGGCACAGGTTACTGAAAAGGCTTTTGTTAAGAGTCAGGTCCCTGGCTATTTCTTATATGGACACTAAACTTTGCTGTCACTGCCCCTCACAAATTAAGTGCTAAAGCTAGCTAGCTTGTTATTTAGAAAAATACTTCCATGCAGAACATCTGGATCTACCAATCATGGTGAGGTTTCATGCAGCATCTGGCATCCTGAGAGCACTGTTAGCCTGGTACTCACCTGAAATGATTAACTGCTGTACAGGTGTGGTGGCTTTGACTWGATAGTGATGATTTGTGCCCACAGCAGGATGCAGATCAAAACTGGGCACGTTCTCATGTCAGCACCACTTGCCTCTTAAAGCCCACTGAAGCGGTGCTGCCTGGAAGGGAAATGGCTTTCCAGAGCAGAGAGGCTGCAGAAGGTAGCAGCAAATCACAGAGATTTTATATGGCTGTCTCACTTGCAGTAAAATTATTCCATGGTTCTGTTTTCACTCCATGGGCACATAGTTTAATTTGCCAAACTGTATTCTTGCCAATATTAATTATCCGTAGTGAGTCAGTGATGCAAAGTAAAACCTGACAACCAGGGAGATATTAGAGGTGATGTACTTATTTTTTTATGTGCATATTAATCCACTAGCTTTAAATCTAAAGAACACTGTTAGATTGAAAAGACACTCATTATTAAAATTAGGAAAGAAATTCATAAAGCCAAAAAGATGCTGAATGATTTCATGTGGCAATAGTGATTTACAAATATTCATTACTAAAAACAGAGAAAGGTTATGTTCAAGACTTTAATTATTCTGTAAACAGTATCAAATTAACTTGTATTAATCTTATATTTGCTTGTTTTCTTGACCTGTGTGAATGTCAGATGAATTTGTTAGCATTTGTCATTTACATCTGCTTAGTGAAGATGTCAAGGTGATAGAGTAACTGAGGTAACAGGGCTGAGAGGAGAACAAACAATAGTCAACGTCTCCTAAGCAGTGTGTATTTAAGATCAGCAAATAACTGTGAACCGCAGTCATGCAATGCTTATAAATTATGTTAAACTTGTCTGAAATAGCAACCTTTCTCAGACTTCAGCGCGACATCATGGAAATGAATCTGCTGGTAGAGAGAATAGGGATCTTATATTAATGAGCAATTAAGCTGTGTATGTGTTGAGGTTGAGATATACAAAGTTCCCCAGAAGCAAAACAAGATAAGGGTATAATCTGAAGTATTTTAGGAATCTTGTGGCAGCATGCTGAGTAATGTCAAAGGGGTGACCAGGAGGTTTTCTGAGCATCCATTTCAGAGCAGATTTGCCATGAGGTAACCCTTGTGACTCTGCTCTCCAAGAAGAGCGGTATGTCTAACCCATTGCAAAGCTGTCTGTGCCTTTTACTAATAACCTGGCAGACTGAGTCTGGCTCTTTGAAATTTGGAGTGARCCATGCATTTATGGCTATTAACATAATATGAAATTGTGACATTTGACAGTGGCTGATGAACTGGAGAGCTGACAGTGCCACAGCCCAGCAGAGAATAACAGAGAACTTATAAGAGCACTTTGATGTATAAACCAATATCTATGAAATAGCCAAATATCGGGAAAAATTTACAGAAGAAAACACCTCATCTCCATCAATGACACTCTCAGCACATAGGGGATGAAACTGAAGATAGTTGCAGAAGGTGCCAGATCACAGACCACCTAGAGGGGCTAATGTCAAGACTGAGATGCCTTAGAAAAAGCCATCAATATTGATGTCTTAATCCAGGTTGAGATAGCAAAATTGTGAGAAAGAGGACACATGCACAGTGCAGAGCAACAGCAAGCTGCCACCCTTTTCATGCAGTGCAAGCATGAACATAGGAGTTTTATTCAAAGACTTTGAAAGACTATGAGTTTCATAAAGACCTAAAAGGCTTGTGGTAAAAGCCACATATCCAGAGAATGGGCTGTAGACTTGTGATTCTGGCTCAAGCAATTCTTCAAGTGGCTGTATAACGGGCAGGCACACAACAGAAGTTCAATGGAGAGATATAGCAACCTGTCTGGAGAAAGTTTGTCTAGATAAATGAGGCTAAAGAATAAGTAGGTGCTGCAACATCTGTAATAAACTCTTTTTTGAAGATAGTCTAACGTGAAAACAAGAGTCTTCCTAAATCATCGCACAGTAGACTGGGAGAGACCGGGCACTTGTGGGACTTCCAGCTGGAAAGACGCAATAGAAGTCTCTTCTTTTGGTGGGACCCATGGAAGGGAGTACCATGACTAAGACTTGCTTTCCTCTGGTCATGAGTAGTCTTCTTGTTGATAATGACTATCAATCATTTTAATTAGCAGTCATGAAGACTTGAGGAGCTCAAGAATCAATACTGGAGCCTCCAGACTTTGGGCAGAAAGACAACTTCTTGGACAATGGATGTATAGGTGAAAGGATGGGTTCATAAATCCATTTTCAATGTATGAATATTCATATATTTTCTAATATATTGTGTCTGTTTTTCTTTTTCACTCTAAACCTGTTTTTCAGCAATTGACATAAGGTTATAAACACATAGGTGATGGTGACCAAAATCTAGTGTAAAGGGTGTCAGCTTCCTAATTAGCTGGCTGTAGGTGATCCGAGAGTTTCTAGAAGCAAGGCAAAATTTGGAAAAGCCCTGAGACTTCACACATGCTTTACAAGTTCTTGGTACTTCAGACACATATGTAAAATTCAGGTTGGAATAGTAGGGACAGAGATACACTGCCAGTCTGTGGACCATATAAAGACTTTGCTTCCCTAGAATGAGTAGACCATCCATCTCCTTGAGGTGTCTGAGACATTAAGGCTGAAGTATACTTGAATTCATCCGTGTAGGTCAATCTGGAAGTGCAGAAATTTCATGGGAGATCATGCCAAGCTCCAGCCTTGTCACCAAAAATGTCTTTACTCCAGAAAAAGTTCTCTTTAAAAACAGCACTGCATGCAGCATTTGCTTTGTTGTTTTAAACCATTTACACATTCAACATCAAGGAGCAGCTGAATATCAGGACAAGGAATTCACACTGGAATTTATTTTAGAGAGGTTCACCGATGTCGCACGTACGGAAGAATTTATTGGTCTCGGTCCAGAGCGTTTAGATTTGATCCAATTGTCTGGGCAGCAGCACAGTTCTGAGCAGACCCCAGAAGGGTCAATGACTGGTTATGTTCTTCAACCTCTAGAAAAGTGGCTGTGTGCCACAAAGCACTGAGTTGCAGTTAGTAGCTGTTATCCACTGGAAAATGAGACTAATTGTGCAGATATGCTGATAATGATTACTCCTGAAATGGTTTCGATCTGCCGGGCCTCCGAAAACTTTGGCATGCATCCAAACCTCTTTGTTTTTTCCATCAACCATCCAGGCTGCTAATCATGCCTATCTCTTCAGCAGCTTAATCCTTCATGATGGAATGTGGAAATGGCCAGGCACCAAAAACACCTGAAATTGCCACCTTAACTAAGTAGGCTCAGAAAATTGCCAGATCAAATTGTATTTGCATGCACAATAGTAACATTCTTCTGTTATTCATTTSGGGTGAGACTCTGAAATGGCAAAAATGGGGCAAAACCTGCCAGAATCCTGTTCAAAAGCTAAAACGCATTGCTGCAGAGGGAGAAGGCAATCATCTCTGTCATTCAAGTCTGCACTGGGAAGKGTGCACATGATGGGATTTACATGTTCGCATGCAGTTCAAGCTCAGTATTTCCTGGCAAGCGAGTGYCTCCTTATTGCTGTTGATTAATGTAGGGCCTTTTGGGGGTGGCTCTAAAAGGAGAAGAATAAGGAGAAAAGGAAACACAAAACAAGTCAAGGAGCTTAATTGTTGCAGCTGATAAATCTCTACTGGTTTTCAAAAAAGTTGCTGTATTGTARGTCCAGAGCATGCTTGCTCCTGAGSTTTMCATTATGTTACTCCCCCTAGAATTAGGTGGATGAACATAGTGTGGAGCTTGCTGAGCTAGTGGAGGCGTCCAGAGGTTGTGGAGTATGTCTCACATACCGGTTTTTGATTGTCCCGGAAAAGATCTGTGTTTTCATTTTCAAAAGTCAGAAGAATTCTTGTCCCTAATTTCAAATAAATATACCTGCCTRTGGGCAAAAGCACATCCTGAGATTTTTCATCTGGAAAAGTAGAAATTTAGGGGAGCTCTGGGTAACAGAAAGCAGGGGAAGAGCTAAAGATGGCATTTAAGTGTTGTTAAAACTCTCGCTGCCTCTTTTGCTCTCTTTACTGCTGCCTCTGAGGAGCACTCATCTGCAGAGCCCCACGCTTTAGCAATACTGCTTTTTGATGTTGATTTTTTTTAATTAATGGATCTCAGAATGTTTTTTTCTAAGTAAATGAAGCAGGATTCCTTACCTCATTTAACAGTAGGGAAAATAAGGCTTTTGCTGGTGAAGCGAATTGCCCTGGTCACTTATTTTGTGTCATTGTCAGAGCTGGAAATAGACCCGAGTCATCTGTGCAATGCTCTACTTGCTCTGCCCCATGGAGGAAGCAAAAAAGCACCTTACAAATTCCCAGCACTCTTTATAAAAAGATGGCATAATGGCATCACGGCGTAAAAATGTACCTTTAGCATAAAGATGGTTGTTTACCATGCTGGAAAGACCCTTCCAGCACTTGTTGATTAGCAATCCTATAGTCACGTCTGAAAAACCTTAATGTCATCGGTGCTCCATGGCACAGTGATCTCCATGTCCTGCCAGCGAGCAGGGKCTCATCAGCAGGAGCTCCAGTCCTGGAAATGACAGAAGAATTTGGGCAAGGCAGCTTGGAAATTAGCTTGGTTTTGCACACACACGTGCGAACTCTGGGGGAGCTGATCATTTGCCTGAAGTAGTCAGGATGGATGTTTTATGGCTTATAGAGACCGTGAGGAGCCGTCGCAAAGGGCTCCCACGAGTTCCTTTGCAACTTAGGGCAAAGAATAATTTTGGCATTCAGATCCTAACTTCTTTTTCGCTGTATGGTTTAGTAGGTGATTTTAGTTACTGCTTTTTTTTTTTCTTTTTGTTTTAACCTACTGCTCACAGATGGCTGAGGGGGCCTTTTCTGCTTATGCCATGCTATGGAAATGCGTGCATAACTCCCTATGCTGCGCGGAGCGCAATGAACAGAATCAAACCGAAAACTGGCACACAAGGCCGCTTAGTTTCACTTCAGAAACACGTTTGGAGGCAGTTAAGGGAAAGCACGGGAAACAACCCATCCAGGTCTTMAATACGCTTTTATTTTCTTTGAAACTCCAGTTGTCACTCTTGCATCTCCCATTTCATCCGTATCTGACTCTCCGGCATTGTCAATGGTTATAAATAGAAAGGGCAGTTTGAATGACATCGTGCTTTCAACACTTCCAGATATCTGTCAACAGCTTGTTACAGATGCAATAGATTTTTCTCCCAGAAGAGACACTGGATTTACTCATGATTTGTATTATTTTCCCTTTCTTGTACATGACAAGAAAATAAAGACAATATGTGGCTTTGATTTTTTTTTCTCTCTCTTATATTGATAGTCTCTAGAAGCAGAAATGAACAGTATAGATGATCTGTGTAAAATTCCCAGGGCAAGGTCTGCTTTCTGCCTGCGTAGCATCAATCCTAAACGAGAACACTGTCTTTGTGATTCTGGGCTGGGCACCTTTAAACGGGGGATGCAGCAATTAGCACCTGGGGGCAACAGGGTGCTCAGCGCAGGCTGAGCACCTTGGCACCAGCAGAGGCATCCCAACCTAGCCCTGTCTCAAAACAGAAGTCCTGCACACAGTATAAAAACGGGAGGAAGCTGCATGGTTCGGGTATAATGAAGGATAGCCCAGCTACAGTTACAGACAGTTACTTCTTATTTTAAGAGTATTGTATTAATCCCCCTCCATCTTCAGTGGGGAAGGAGGGACACCTCCACCGGGCAGTTCAGTTCCCAAGAGATCAGCATCGCTCTCCAGACTTGGGACCCTGAAAGTGTCCCTAATTGTGCTCCTAATGGATGCACCTTGATCAGCAAGCTGAATCTGAGCATTTGTCTTTGCGTGCTTCACTTCCTAGACACATTCTGAGAGTTAAACACTTACAAATAGGAATATATGCACCCAAAACTGTGATGTCTCAGACACCATCACCAAAAGCAGAAGAATTTCCAAGTGGCACAGGGACACAAGGCAAGCAGGCTCCAGGCTTGCTCTGCAGTGACTTCCACATGATACTTTTACATCTCAGCTTACCCCATGGCAAAATAGAGGCAAGCCCAGACTGCAACGGCTGTACATGCTGACCTGGACATCAGCAGGCTTGATCTGCTCCAGGGATGCTCTGAAATGGCATTACTGATTTTCTGCCTCATATGGCAAATGTTTAGCTTTGCTCCTTAATGTCTGATGTCCTTTCATGCCTGGAAGAAAGTGTGACTGTAGGAGTCCCATCCACAGCAGAACAGAAAGGACTCAAATCCTATTTATAATAAAAAGGCACTTTTGAAAATGAAGCCTCCTAATATTTTTAATTTGGCAGAAAAGTGAGAGAGAAGCATTGAGAAGGTCAGAAGCATAAACAATACTAAGGCAAAGATAAAAGCCATATTCTCCTCCTGCATATGCTTTCATTTTTCTTAGCCTTTAGCTCACATTATAGTATATAAAACAGTTTGTCATTCTGGGCTAAAAAGGATCAGCAGAAAAATAAAGCTCCCTTTCCTTAAAGAGCAATAGTAAGCACATGCTTAGAGGGCATCTTGTTCAGATATAGGAGACAGAGGGAACCAGATATTCTCCAGCTCTTCTGAGAGGAGAACATCTGACATGGCACAAGCTACAGGCTCCCCGAGTAGCATCATGGAGGGGAGTCACTCCATGGAGGGGTCATTTCCACTTGGTCACCTATTTTTATGAAACTTATATATTTTGCATAACTTAAAACTATTTTTAACCCTTTGTTTAGTGTCAATCACCTTTCGCAATCAGGGTAAGGCCTTATAGATTTTAAGGGTGACACAGCAAAACAGATAATGTACACAGTGCATGGCCTTATCTCCTTAGAAAAGGAGGCTAAAAATCAGGAGACTTGGCTCATATTACTTTATGCCTCTGTTTCCCTACTCTATACGGATGCTGTAATATTTATTTTATTTTCTAGAGCACTAAGGTATGTGAATAGGAAAAACCCTGGCTATTGCAAATCAATACTGCTAAAATGGACTTCATTTTATTGGTTCCTCCTGTCACTGGAGCTATCCTGATTAGCATGTCTGTGAAGTGTTATAAATGCCTGATCATCTGGTCGTCCACAGGTCTGGGGACTTCACAGGGCTCTGCACAACTTTTGTCCAAGTTTTGTCATAACATCTGAAGCTCTGAGGAATTCATTAGACCTGGAAAACCCCTTCTGTCGCCAATGATACTTCTTCAATTATCTGATTATCTTGTTCAGTGCTGAACAGTCTTTTTTGTGAATGATTGGCATTTTTTTGACATTGTCAAAGATGTTAGACATTTCTTCAAGGAAGGCTATTAAGAAAACACTGAAAATGGAAGAGTGTGAACAGCAGGAAGAGAGGAAACAGAGAAGTTCCAAATACGTGACAGGATTTCTAATTATCCTTCCTGAAAGCTCAAAAATAATAACTGGTTATCCAGCTAAGCTGAAGGCAATAGTTTTACAAGGTCCTTTTTTAACAGTATATAAGCTCCGTGTGTAACTCGTTGCCACAAATTATCATTGAGGCTAATTCCTTAAAGGACTTTAAAAATGGTAGACATACATTGGGTAATAACGTCTATTGCAAAATAATCAGGACAAGCAATTTTCAGCATGTGGTCTGGGAGCTGGGGAGTACATGAACTTCCACAAGAGCCATAAAAAGAAAAAAGCAGAGAGCTTGCTGTTCCTTAGCTTAAATTTGTTATACAAGGATTTTTACTGATGTAGGGAAAAAAAGAGTGGCTTGCAAAAAAAGACTGTAGTCCATTGACATAGAATGTGGTTGCGCGCACGTGTGTAAGCGCAGTGTATAAATATATTCTATATTCATCTAATGTATGAATACAATGATTTCAGCACCTTCGATGGGATCGGCTGTATCCACGGRAGCTGCTTCTGAACACTAAGAAGTAACTCTTCCTCAGTTTTCTTTCGGTGACTGCCAAATTTGTTATGGCACCTGTGTGTGTATATAGTCATATACAAGCGCTCTCAGAGGGTCTAAATCCAAAGCCRCGTATGAATATAGCTCAGCTGCTAAGACAAAGCATAGGAAACAATCACTTCAAGAGCGCCTTTCCTTTGACTTTCAGCAATGTTCATCAGCTTTTGTTTTAAGGCTCTGATCATTACCATTTTGGAGTCATTATAACAACTGAATAAATCACTGGTGTGATGAGCACAGCAGCTCTTACAAGCTCAGTTTCCCCAGTGGCGTTGGTCAGCTTGTGTCTTTCTTTCCATTCCCTCTACAGCAAATGTCTTGCTGTAGAGCCTGCATGCTGTCAGTCATGCGCAAAGCTTTGACTGACTCCATTTACAAATGATCAGTCACTGTCTGGACTATTAATACTGACCTTTTACCGCTTTATAAATGGTGCGAAACAGGTACAATCTGATGCTAATGACCTAGCTGCTACATCGGTGCTATWAACATGCACAGAGCTTGTTTTGGAGCTGGGCCTGAGGAGTGTAAAACTGGAGAAGAGCTGACTGCACATTAACAAGATGTCTTTCAGTGAGGTGAATGTAAGGAGACAAAGCTACTCAAATCCTAAACAAAAAGATTTCCCAAGCAGAGACCCAGAGGAGGGGAAATAGCAGCTTTTGAGGAGGTTGCAAAGACTGGAAAGTGTATCATTTAGGAGAGAAAATTGCCRTTTTGCTGCCAAAACTCCTTTCTAAGACTTAGAAGTAGAGGGAAATCCTACATCATATTCAGAGCTGAGTGGTGGACCAGGAAGCCAGTGATGGGGACAGGGAAGAATCTTGCCTTTTGAATAGGGAGCAATTAAAGATGATGTTTTTCACTAGCAACTCAGCTGTAGAGCAGATGTTGAATGTGGCCCTTGGGATGATGTCAACATGCCAATTTCATCTCTACAGTTGGAGAACAGCTGTTCACACGATGGATGATGAAGGCTACCCAAGGCCAGCTAGCACTCTTGTACGTGTCTGGGCCAGAGCTGGGGCTCTACGTGCCCTKTCCAGATGGGAGAAAATCAGGAGAGGTCTAGCCTCAGTCCTAGCATGAAGGAGGTAGAGGTGATAGGCAGCATACTAAAAATGGTCTAGAGAGGCACCTGGGGCAGCTTGGAGAGCTGCGGCCACAGGGGGAATCATAGAATCGGTAAGGTTGGAAGGGACCTCTGGAGATCATCTAGTCCAACCTCSMTGCTCAGCAGGGTCACSTASAGCGTGGTAGACAGGGTTGCATCCRGGCGGGCCTTGAATACAGAGCCTGGAGACCAGTACATCCAGCCCAGCTGTGGCACCACTTGGCAACCAAGGTTACTCGAGTTTTAAACCTGCACTCTGGTTTCCAACRCAAAGAAAACCTGGCATTGCACTTTTACCCCCTTCTCCCCAAAACACAAATGGAAAGCAACAACAACAAAAAACCCATGATTTTTCTTTTTATGAATGTCTGTTTTCTGCCCAAAGCTATTAAGATTGTTCTGCTCCTATATTCTTCCTAAAAAAAAAAAAAAAAGAAAAAGAACAAAAAAGATTTTCTTTCTCCATGAAAAGGAAAAGAAARGGGATGAAAAACATTAGTGAAAATGACAGCCTGCCAAACATTGTTAAGCATTTTATATCAAAATTCATCAAGCCAAAAAAGGAGACAAAAAGGAAATTTGGGGTTGTTTTCCCTCGTTTCATCCCCTTTTGGTCTTCCGAGAAAACAAATCTGTCTGGTCAAAAAGACACATTCAGAACTTGAATGTTGGGGTCTGATTCTCTCTAGTATTCYCTCTCTAGTATTCATGTGGAGAATGGCAGCTGCTGGTGTCATCCTCCAAACGCAACCGGAGTTTCAGGATCAGCGGGGAGTGCAAGGAGGCAGCAGCGGCAGTCAGCGTGCCTACCCCACCGCCTGCACATTGCCGGGAGTCGGGAATCCAGGACTCGGCGGATTCGCATCCTTCCCAGCCCATTTCCCAAGAGCCTTGGCTTTGGAGGGATTGTCTTAATCTCTAAGCCAAATCTCCTTTACTACAAAGAAATCTAATTACTCTTTGTCCTGCTCCAAAGAGTATTTCCCAGGCACAAAAACCAACTATCAGACTTTTTTTACGAATAGCACTTTTTTCAGAAGGGCAGACTATTATCTCCTCCTTTCACTCTTCCTATTTCTAGGCTWAAAAAAGGACAGTTCTTTCAGGGATTCATTCAGGTCACTTTTTACCACACTTGCCTTTMTTGCTGATCCCTGGACCCACTCCAGTTCCTTCCTAACTTTCTGAAAGGGAAGTCCTCAAAATTGGATAGGGAATGCCAGGTAAAACGCCCCCCATTTCTAAGTGGAGAGGTTTATTTTCTTCTCATATCTAACATAACACAGTTTTCATAGTTTTATAAAGCACAGAACGGGATTTACTTGCTTTTTTTTGGAGGGGAAAGAGTGTGCAAAGAAACTAAAGGAGATAGAAACCAAAAATAGGAGAATTTCTTTCACATGTCAAGCTCTTGTCGCACTCCTCACCACAAGACGTTGTGGATGCTTGATGCTTTCATGGGTTCAGAAAACAATTGCAGGAATTCATGGGAGAAAAATTCATGGAAGAAGAATCCATCCAAGATTATCAAAGTACAATGACAGGAGTCCTGCCTGAGGAAGGGCCTAAAGCTAAGGTATTCTGGAAGGATTTACTTATATGCTTGACCTGTTCTTAACTAATGTTTTGCATCCTCTGATACTGGCCACTGTTTGAGACAGGATATTGGTCTACATGGACCTTTGGTCTGACTCTAWACAGATTTTCTAACACAGCATCTTATGAATACTTTGTTTTCTCCCTGTTCCGATTTCAAGCTGTCATAGACACTGCTCCTTTTCTGCTGCCATGACAATTATTTGTATTTGTGCTTTGAGTGCTCTTTTCTTGGTATCTCTCCCTAGATATTTCCTCATCTGGGGGGTTCTGCCTCTCTTGCRGGGCTGTGTTGCAGGCAACCGGTGTTGAGGCAGATACTATTTTTCTCACGCTTAGTTTGCCAAGTGCATTTACAGCCTCACATCCTGACTGTGCTCAGTAGGGCTCTCCCCTCTATACCTCATGTGAAAATGGATTTTATTTGCTTGTGGGTCTGCAAGTAGGACTGCAGCATTTGCCTGGCACCTGTGCTAGCAGGATTGAGTCTGGGGTGAACTGGTCTCAGRATGCCGTATCCCTCCTCATTTCAGTTCAGCGGAGGCAGCGTGGGTCTGTAAGTGCCCCTTGGTGTAGCTGAGCTCTGTGGGTCTGGCAAGCTGACGGCTGGGCCTTATCCTACTTGGGGTATAGGTGACGTTGGGGGTTTCTGGAGCAGGTTATGAACAGGGAGTGATAAACAGACAAGGTCCTGCTGTGCCTGACCCAGAAAACCTGGCTGGCTGGGAGTGGGAGAGGCGCTGGAATATCTTTGGAGGTACCTGTGTGGAGCAACTCTAGCAACACCTCCTAGCAACAACAGTGGACAAACCATGCTCTTGGGGCTCTCGGACTCAATCTTCCCCTTYTAATAGCAGGATGTGCCCAGTTTTAACCCCTCGTCCTTGGAGTAATCAGTTCGAGTTGGACTCTACATCTGAGGAGCCTTGTCTGAGTTGGAGACAACTCAGGATTTCGTCCTTCACAACTAGGGCAGTGTTTAACTATGTCACTGCAGAGGACTTATAGTAAAGCTATACTATAGTAAAGCATTGCAAGTAGGCAGAGAGAAGCTCCTGCTGACACAACCACCTCCAAGGTTCAGTGCTGTAACACACCTTATTTCTCCTGCAACCTTCTCTCCCTCTTCTCTCCTGTAAATGCTGGATAATTCATCAAATTTCCTGGGTCTTTTGGGCATCAGAGTGAATGAGGGAAGTTTTTCTATGTCATGGTAATGCTTTGGTTACCACAGTGCTTGTGCCTCCATGAGTTCAGTGGATTTCACAACAAGCACACAGTCGTATGGACACTGCAAGTCTATGTGAGCCAAAGCAGCATATGGGAGGTGGCAGTGGAGAGAAATTCCACTGTTTCAGCAACAAAATGTCTAACACACACTTCAGCTACCAGGTAAAGACAAAATAGTAACGGAGAAAGCAAAAAGCAAACTTGAATCTAGGTTCAGAGCCCATGACAATCAGCACAGGCTGTAAATGAGACTGAAAAAAAATCTCAGCAGCAAAAAAAGAATCAAATTCCAGTTCTATCATTTTGACTGGTAAGATTTCATGACCACCAGGGGAAAAAACAGAGTGCTTTGTGTTTTTCATAAAATATCAGTGGGTAAAAGTCAGAGCTTGCCTGTTCGTGGCAAGAGTTGCAAGAGTGCAGCTATCCTGCAGGAGTGGTGGAGCTCTGAGAGGTGGGAATAAACACACCATCCCTGGAAATATTCTGGTTGAGAGCAGGTCTCAGGATTAGCTGTTCRACAGAGAGATGCTGATCCTCACAACCTTTGTACAGAAGCCCTTTGTGCTTCTCAGGTAYCTCAGTGTTTTCTGCTGAGTTGTGGATCCCTGAATAGCAAACTTAAGCCTGCTGACAATAGATTTGATTTCWTAATTACCTTTCGTGAGCTCAGAGGCAGCTCACAGACCACTTTCTCTCCCCTCCCCTCACCCAGGATTTGTAGACAGCATAAAAAAAAGCAACCAATAATTTGCTGAAGCATCTAGCATTACGCTGCAGCCCTGCAGATCTTATTATTTGCCTGCATACATGGTCAGGGGAGGAAATTAACCCCCCACACACCACACTTACTCTACTTTTGGATGAAACCAGCRGGACTTTGCTGCTGCTCATGTGTCTCTGGAGGACAGGGCATTGCAGCATGAGCATTTTTTTGTGCTAGCAAGGCTGAGCCGCTTTGGGAAGGGCGATGACTCATGCCTCATCAGCCTGGACTAGCAGCAGAGCAAGTACGTGACTATTCCTTCCTGATCCTATAGCTAGGTCCTATATCAGAGGACTAGTCACAGCATTTAATCACAAGAGACAACATACCATCCAGCTTAACCTCTGCTGACAGCAGAGAAAGGACTTCCTCTACTGACTTTTGAACTGATTCCAGTAATTTGTGTTCCCTTAAGCAAGTGCTTTCAACCACATCATCCAGGCACATCAGCGAGACTTCGAGAGAAAAGAGGCCATTTGCTACATCCCTTCAAAACTTGTCGTTAACTCCTGCTATTAAAAAAAGGAACTAAACCTTAGTTATCATTCAAGAATTCTGGCTTTAACTCCTGTCCCCAATTATCCATCTTCAGAGTGTTAAAGGGTAGGATCGGTGCTACCTCTGCTAAGGTAAAAACACATTGAATGTTCTTGTTTTGATCATCATTTAGACTAAGAAGTACTGTCACATCCAGGGGATGAATTACTCAGACCCTGCACGTAACTGAATAATTCGCTGTATTACAAAGAAACTCTATTCTCTTAGGAGCACCTGATAGTTGCTTTTTCTCCTGCACTTTTCTCTTCATGCTCTACAGCATAAAGCAGCAGTAACACAGCATCAGTGGGCAAAACAATAGGGAATCAGGCATAAGTCTGGCTCCTAGGATTTCAGCAATCAGTGCCTCCAATGGGAAGCTCTTTTAGTAGATCACAGTAACTGCAAAACTATATATTCTTGGGGAATTCTGCCCCAATTAAGTTTCATAACAGAATTTAATGAATGTAGGGTGCAGGTGACTGCAGTTGAAGGGAGGTCAGATTATCCGCTATTAAACAAAGAATCATGGATCATTGCATTACGGCTTATGTTAGAGATAACATTACTCCCCATCCTCAACTATTACTAGATTTTTAAATAAGAGAGATGCTTTCAGGACTGGAAGAAGAGAGTGTATGCAAAAGCATTTTTTTTTCAGCCATACCAGCTGACCTAATAAAAGACATTTCCAATGCTTGCAAACTGTATCTTTTCTGTATCTTATGTCCATTGCTTGCAGTGCTATCACCATTATGCCAAAGGTACCACTGCCACCACCCTTCCTATGGCAGACCACCAAAAAGACATTATTCATTTCATAGCTCAGACTTTGAGGATGAGTGTGAAAAGGAAAACAACTGCCTGCCCTTGCAGAGGTTGTTCAGACTGGGCTCATCAGGAAGCCTTTCACCTAAGAAACAGGATGCGTTTTCTTCTCTCGTCACCTTTCTCTCACTGCACGGATGGAAAGTATGAGCCTTTTTCTAACATGGAAATGGATTCTGGAAAATGTGTGTAGTGCAATTTTACAATGCCAGAGGGAATATCTGCTAAGAGATTAGCTCTTTGCTGGCCTGTATATTACTGAACATCACAAGCTTGATTTTTCTAAAGCTCTCAGATAAATGCGCTCCTGCTCATCACCTATCATCAAAGTAAGTTTTTCAGAAGAGTTCATCTGCCACTTAGACGCTAAAGCAAGTTTCCAGAAAGACACTTCTCTTTCTCCCTAAGCCAGCTTCTTTGGCGTTTCTATGTCACCTCTTCATCTTTGTCTAACAGTTACCACGTCCTTGGTCATTGGGGACAACAGCAGAAGGAAGAGCAGGGTTTGGTTCAGGGGTTGGCCTGCCCTTTGAGCAGGTCTCTGTCTCATCCYACACTTGCTACTACCCACAGTGAGCAAAACTCCTTTTGGTTTCCCAATAGTGCAAGAGTCTGGAGGACTCTCTTTGTGAACYAAAACCTTCCTCTGTCACCTCATAATAAATTTCTACTTATAAGATTTCCAAAGGATCAGGAAAGGCAGTCTAGTAGCAGTGAAGCAACAGCACAAGTCCTTGGTTTTTGAGGGAGATGAGACTGTAGGAAGCATTGCTGGAGTACTGATAATTCCACATCTGTTTGCAGTTAACAGGTCCCAAAAAACAGTATAATTAACAGCAAAAACAGAAACAACTGAAGTCACAGGAAAGAGTAGGTAACCAGCCTCAAAACTCTACTTTGCCCACGCACTGTATCCTCCCCCAGGCTGACAGATTTTCAAAAAATATGTAGCAATTCCCAGAACAAGGCCATGGTTATCTTTTCTGGGGTTAGTTTTCTGCTGTACCTGGGAAGAAATATCACCAGAGGCAGCTTTTCTTCCTCGTTACATCCCCTCGCTTGACCATACGTTGCAGAAGGATATCATCACAAGATGTCAACTGGCTGGTGTTTCCAATTTGCAAAGAAATCCTTAATCACCCCTGGAGATCTGGGTTTGGCTCAGACCCATGGAACACTGAGCATTAAACTTCACGGCAGCTTTTATTTTTCAAAGGGAAGTGCTTGTGCCTGGGCTTAAATCGTTGCCATTTTCCTTGCTGCTATGTTGATCCTATTGCTGTGTTTTTTCTGCTTATTCCCTCTGAGCTACTTCTTTTAGGTGTCCTCATGGAGAGATGTGCAGCTGTTTTCCTTCAAATTAGCCTTGAGTTTTGCAACACTGCAAGTACGATTCTTTTCACTTGCCTTTTAGTTGTAGCCTGTGAGCACCGTAAGTAGAGAGCAGTAGAAGTAAGATTTGTGTTAAGAAACCATTATGACTTTTTGTTAGGAAGTCTCAGCTGCAGCTCTGAGCTCTGCCAGCAGTTCATCCTTGCCCCRATGACACCATGGTTGAGGCCTGGCAATTTCCCTAGCCACTGGCATGCAATGCAGTTGGCATCAAGCCCTGTTTTAGACTTTGCACATAGATCCAGCAGTGGTCTTCCACGCTCCCACTGAAACTCAAATGCAAGCCCTGGAGCAGGGTGTATGAATTGTGCCACCCTCCCATCCTYGTCTGAAAACACTGTCCACAAGGGGAAGTCTAATGATATCTAGTAGCGTTGTTTGGGGGATTTCAGCAGGAAGTGAAGAGATTGTCCTTAGTCTCATAAAAAAAAAGATAAAAGAAAAAGTTAGGATTAAGTCCACTCTGTAAAATGCTAATGAGGAGTTGAGTAATATCATGAGGATAATATGTTTAGGGGATAATACAGCCTTGGAGTCTTTCAGAATCAAAACACTTYGATTTATATTGAAGTGAATAATTTCTTTTTGGTGGATTCCATATTCACCTGTGTCCACTTGACTGCTCTGGTGCCTSTTAGGAGTTGTCATTTAGCTATTTCTTGTTGCAATTCCTCCATGTTTGCTGGCCTTCACAAGCAGACTACATCTCCCGTGACACCCTCCAGCCAAGAGGGCAGAATGTTTCTTTGCCTCCACYTACCAGGAGAGGCAACTGTGGGATGCTCTGAAAGGGAAAGGGCCACCAGGGATCCTTGTCTATAAAGAATAATACACACAAGAGTCATTCAAATGTGACTCTTGGAGGTGACTGCCAAGTATTCCAAAATAAAGCAAATAGTGATTGCCTGCAAAAACTTTTCAGATTTCTCCATGCAGAAGTCCTTTATGTAATCACCAGGAATTAATTCAACCAAGAAGTGAAAAGCAGCAATCAGTATTGAGGGCAAACTGGCGCTTTCCTAACAATGCCTCTAATCACAAAAGCATGCTATTTCTGTCTCCTGAGAGACATTTTTTATCTGCTGTTTCCCTTTCCCTGAGCCAGAAGGAAAGACTTACAAGGTGGTTCCTATTGCAACCCTCTCCTGAAACCAGGGCCACGATGAACCCCGCTTTTCTACGTGGAAGCCTGATAATGACAAAAGCACATAGAAAGCTTTGTCATTACCTGCTTAATTTTTCACTGGAAGTATTTTTCTGGTCACTTCTTCCATTTGTGCTGCTGAYTGTATTCCACAACTATATAAATCAAATGTTTTTAAGTGTTCCTTGTGCTTTTGGTACAGATTTAGCTTTCAGATAGAGAACAAACAAACAAACAACTCAGTAATGAAATCCWAAAGCCATCTGGATTTAAAGTGAAAGGCCAGACAAACCGTAGTACCTGCAGCATCTATCCCTGGGGATAAGAAATTGCTTCTGTTTCCTCTCCGCCCTTCCTAATCCAGTCAAAAGAATCACCCTAAATCATGGGGACAATGAAAATGAGAGAGGCCATGAAGAACAACTTTCTTATGAGGCCAGTCTTCTGACCAGCAATGCCCTCCCATCTGGCTCAGGCACGTGTAGTATCTGTGAGCTACGATTAGGCCAACAAGTAGAGTGCATAGRTAGGAGCTAGTTAGCAGAGAGAGAGGAAGCAGCTACTGACTTCCATCCTTCTCCAAAAAGGATGTCAGGCTACACAGATTTAGTGATACCAAACAAGCTAGTGGGAGTGGAAGGAATGGGTCCAAGGCCTCGTGAATGGATGCTGAGAGTATTTTTGAATCCTGGAGAGAGCAGTGCTACGCAAGATTGAAGGGATGACATGAAATTTTAATCAATACTATAAAATGTGACTTGTGATGGGTTTTTACTCTTATGGTGGTTCCAAAAAGAGAGAAATGKGGATTATTGCATGCTCAACAAAGGCAAATGAGCAGACTGTATACAGGGTTGTGTCTCAGCACAGGTAGCAATTCCTCCGAGCGCTCCAGAGTAGGATTTGAGGATTTACAGCAACGCTACAAGGCAATGTGAATGCTGTGGAGAGCATGATAGTGCCTGAATATTCACTAACTCCTCTGGTCATATGGTATGAGACAGGGGGTGGATGAGAAGACAAGCTGCCACAATCCATCTGTGCCCAACAGCAGTGCATACCCCGCAATGAATGCGAAACTTGCAGGCAGAACTGCCCACCTGCTTTTCTGTCTGTATAGACTAGCCACAATGCTATCTACTTAAGACACAAATAGCTGAAAAAAAMCCCAAGATTTTCTGCCTTGGTATATGAATTACCTATGAGTCTTCTTAGAAATACTTTTTCTTTCTGTTTTTAAGTATCTATCCTATTTTACTTGTATTTTGTACCCACACACATTTCTTAATTCCTTATCAACGTAGTATATGTTGATATTRGCCCTGTCATAGCTTTATTGCATTGTTTTTTATTTACTCTTTGCATTGTGCAAGCATGCTGCTAGGTAAAGCTTTTTTATTTATTAGCGTGAAAGTGTAGTCTCCGTGGAGGGTGTTCCTTGAACTGTCCATCATCACAGACAGTGCCTGGGGTTCAAGGAATGTGACTGCCAAAATCAATGGATCTGCAAAGAGCATCATGCTGTTGCTGGTCCCACCTCACATACACTGAGTTCTATTCTACCATGAGGTTCTATTCTTTTCTTACTACTTTTTAAAGCTAATTTTTCAGGAGTTGCAGATTGAGAAGGTGACAGTGCTACATGGTGCTAAACAAGTTATAAGAGAGCAAAAGCATTCGTATATGGTATTTCACATAGAACAAATGGGAGAAATTCTTGGATGTTTTGTTAGGTAGCAAGGTACTCTGATTTTTAAGGAGAGTAATTATAAACCTATCTGCCCATGGAGCAGCTTCTGATTAATTCCACGTGTGGCTGCACAGACRCAGGACAGTAAAAGCTGCCTGTTAATGTGTTCTTATTTGGCAATGAAAAAGTATACATGTGGAGATATTCAGGAGTCACTGYTAATCACACACTACTTCATTTTATGCTAATTTCCGAGTCTATACAACCCATTAGCTACTGGGTAGTTGGCTTTGTGTGCATTGGTTTTCTATTCCTCTATTTTTTATCCATGCTGAATCTTCTCTGCATTGCTGTGTTACTTTTTACATTCATTTTASAGATTAGGTATGTTTTCCATGTTTTGATACTGATTTTGTTTTCATGTAGTCAGTGCTGGRTGAATGATACAGCTCTACATTTCCACAAGGGCTAAGATGAAGACAAGAGGGAAATAGGCTGGTGAATGGGATCAAATTTGTCAGTGGATTTCTCAGTTGATGTGATCACCAACCGATCTGACACTAACATTAGCACTGGATTTCCAGAGCAAAAGAGTCACTGAAGCTGTTTTGCCACCTCCTTGCCTCTGCCAGCAGCTGGTAACCCTGTGCAGCTGCCAGAGATCAGCCAGTTCCCTGAATACTGCAGAGACAGATCAGGTATTCCTGCATGGAGTTACATTTCKCCATATGGGGCAATCCCTTAGTGAGGGTGCATCTTAGCTTCAGCCCTGATGGCTCTTGAAGGAGTAATTTCCTACTCAAAGGCGGAAAGYGAGAAAGGAGTCTGTCCATTTGGCATTGTCTTCTCCAGGGGGCAAAAAGGGTGCAATTTTAAACACATTAACACATAATTGCTAAATTGTGGTGCTGATAGCTATAAAAAGATATGGAAAGGCTCTCATTGTCCATTCAGTTGGAGAAGTCTAGCTCCTCACAGCTCACAGAGAAGAACAATAACTGCTTAACACTTAGGTTGCTTTTGCATCATGGACATTCAAGGCAAGGTTTGGTGGTTTTCTGAGCCTTTTCCACAGAAAGCCAGAGGTCCTTCCAATGTCACAGGATACAGAGTCAAGTGAGTGAGACCCCTCAGAGGATGCTGGAGCAAGGAGACCACGCATGTTGAAAGAGAAGGAATGAGGGGGATATAGAGAGAAAAAAGCTGATTTCACAAAGGTTACCGACACTAGGTGACTAGATGAATAATACATCTGGAAGTTACAACAGAGGCCAATACGAACACGAAAGGGAAGCAGGCTGGTTGATAGGAACGAGCAAAGTGCAAAGAGTGGCAAAGCTCCTGACCTTCTTTCAAGGCAGTGGTTTCTCAGACTGATCCTGCCTTATTTTACTTTTTATGAAAGGTGAAATACCGTGTGCTTTGAAAAGGTTTTGTGCTTGTTTTCCTTCTTTGGTGTGAGGGTTGCTGAAAGCTGCCTTGTGAAATTTGAGCCATGCACAGTTAGCATTTCAGAAAAGACTGATGATCCCAGAAAAATAATGACCCACAGTCACAGGAGCTGCTATTGTCCTGGAGGCTTGGGAATCCTTTTTATTTATTTATTTATTTGTTTTTTATTCACATTGGAGATTATATTTAAAAGCCTCCAAGTAAGWTCTTATAACAGCTGCAGAAAACACAAACCTAAAGCTCAATCCCTGCCTGTCAAGGTTGTGAGACAGGAATGAGTTCTTAAGCTAGAAAATGGATGGCGATTGTATAGTTAAGAGCTGTCTTTAGGCTATTCCTCACCACCTGACATACCATGCAGATTTATGGTTATGAACAGAACATAAACAAAATCAAAACATAAAATCATCAGCTTAATGGTGTTTGACCATCTTGTGTTCGTTCTTTAAAGGAGGAAATTCCTTCAAATGGAATGTTCAGCAAGAGCACCCAAAATAGGACCTATTTTTTTCCTAACCAGCCTTGGCTTCGAGCTTCGGACTCTTCCCAAGCATATTTCATGTAAGGCTCCAGGCAGTCTCGTTCCAGGCACTGGGCGCTTGATTACTTGGCTGGGTTGCCTATCTCAGGCTTGTTTGGAAAGACAACAGGTAGCAAGGCAGACTGAGGACAGCAGTCCAGGGTCCTTTCCAAAAGTCAAGAGAGCTGTTTCCTAGGCCAATGTGTGATCTAGTGACGTTAATGAATAGCATTGCAGTTATATGCAGTGAAATGAAAACTACTTTTGTTTAGGCAATGGTATCAGGAGACTAGCTCATGGTGTGATTGAAAGTACTGAGTGTGAGTCACCAAGGTCTCACGCAGTCCTTTGCGCAATGACTACATAACTAGAATCGCAGGATCATTTCTGCTGGAATAAATAGCTCCACCAAGGCCAGCTTATCGGGTACAACTGCTCTCTGCCCCTGTTTACAAAGCCATATTTGTTGGACACAATTTTTGCCAGTCCCCTCAGAGGCTGAATAAAATATTTTAGCAATTTCTTTTGCCTAAAGCCATTGGAAAGCTTTACAGTTCTGCAAGGCTGGGAGTATCAGTTGGAAAAAAAGAAGTGCACAGAGGTCAAAGAACTCCAAAACTTGCAGAAAAGATAGAAGTGGAGAACTTCCTCTGCCAAAGAAAGATTGTAGCATCCCTAAAAATTGAGAGGATCCTTTCTAACTTTAACACCTGTGCCCCTGTTTCTGCAGAGCAAGATTGAGAATGACATGGAACAGGAGAATGAAAAGTGGCTGTGCCAAGTTCAGGAGTTCTCAGAGCCAACATCTGACGATGTGAGAGCTGCTGCCTAAGGTGACACTGCTTAGATCCAGGGAGCTCCAAAGCTTAAAAGTAGCCCCAAGCAGGGGCCTATGGCCTAAATGCACTGGTRGAAGAGTAGGGCGGAAGAGGCACTACAACTACAGAATGTTGTCCTAGAACGCCCTGAGAGCAAAGAAAAGCTTGGGGCTTTCTTTGTTCAAGCTTTGTCTTGAACAAAGTTGTGTAATGAAAGGAAAAGGGGACTATCAAAAAGTGACATAAATGACGAAAAGGGGACTATCAAAAAGTGACATAAATGACTATAGACGTATAGGATGGCAGAGGTGGGCCTCTGACAAAATCAGATGCAAGAAAGCAGTAAAATCATTTTGTATGCTGGATCACAACATCTTATCCATTTGTTCTCAGACTAGGGGCACACTTTCATTGCTCCTATGGATATGAAAGCCCCAGTCTCTGGTGGGATTTCAGAGCACTGTTACATTCCTAATAAGAGAGGATCATTCCTTTGCTGTCTCCCATAAATAAYCCCCCTCTCTCATGATGAAGGAAGGCATCATTCGGAAACTTCCACCTCTTATTGTCTCTGCTGGTCATTTCTATATATTTTGKTTTTAGTGAGTGACTGAAGCATCTTGACAGCAGTTGAGATGTGAGATTTGAAAAAAATGTATCTTGGGATTTCAATCTTCCTTGGGACGTGTGTTTGCAAACATCTGCCTGTTTATGCAATCTGGCCTCTTGCAACAGAAAATTTGTTCTTCAGAAACATTTTGATGAACCCAGGAACTAACTTGCCTCTGGCATGGGTGGTTTTTCTGTCCCAGAGCAGGGGGAGGGATGGGAAAGAGGGGTGACTCTGGCAGATGCAGGGAAACTAGCTCTGACCTTCCCATCATTTCAGGGTAGAATATTCACAGTGAGTTTCCCTCGGGCTTCATCCGTCCCATCCCTGTCTCCTTGCATTGACAATGGCGTAAACAAGAACCACTCTGAAGTCACAAAACTGGCAGACAGATCCTCCAAGTGAACATGTTAGTAAAGTCAAGTTGCAGGTTTCTGTGGGCAGAAGATACACTCTTGGTCCCTATAAATGAATGCTGAGCAAAKATAGGGACAGCACATGGTTGTGGAAGTGAAAAAAGAAGAAAAAYGTGCCAGGAGTAGGAGGAYAGGGCCTGSAAGCAGAKTGCTAAAGAGCACCTCAGCCAAGTCATCTCTTYTCCCTAATAAGCACCACCAAAAATCAACTTCTGTGTTTGAAAAGCGGCCGTTTTCCCCTGTGTCACAGCCAAGGGAGTGGCCATTCTTCTACCCTTCCTGAGATGCTATGGCTCTTCCTCACTGGTTTGAGGTCAAAAGGAAGACATGGAAACATGAGTGGCTTTCCTCACCTTGCACACACCTGGCCAAGCGCTAGAATGGAGTGGCTGATCCACAGCAAGCTCTTGCCTCTGCTGGTGCCGCATCTTTCACTGCTCGCCGCTGCTTGCAGGTAAACAGTGATTTCCTCCACTGAGCTCATCTGTAGGRCTCATTGAGCACTTCCCTGATGCACTGACACAACCAAAAATTATCCACAGRCTAAAGTAAATCTAGTATTAAGTTGATAAACCAGGGCCATAATTAAAGGATGACTTGGAGGACCCCTCAAGACGGGCTCTGGGAGCGGCAGCAGCAGAGGTGGTGACTGGCTGGAGAAGACCACTCTTCAAGCTCCCCTCCACCTCCCAGCATCCATCTGACAGTACGTTTCTTGCCCTCCTAGCTGGCTCTGAACAACCTATCCCACCAYGGCTGGCCACCAGTCCAATTCTCCTGGAGAAGAGCTCCTGCTCATTGYAGCTCTCCGTAACTTGTTTAGCAAATCTACTGATGTGACCAAAACTTTGTGAACAAAGATTTATTTGGCTTTATGGACATACATCATCATAATTAATTTTACATTCTCCCATGACRTTTAGTGCCCTCAATCATTCACTGCTGAAGCTTCCGTGAGCTGCAGAGAATCATTATTCTCACTTTATAGATGAGCCACCAAGGAGAGGTCACATGGGGGGAATCACTTCACTAAACTCTTAGAAATCTAAAGAGATGTCTCTCTCTCTTAGCCAGTCACTTCTTCAGGCAAGACGTTCTTTCCTCCCTCTCCACCTATACACGAGACAGGAGATGTCCATGCTGCTGTGYCTCCATGCCCTACACTATTCTTGGCCCTTGCCCTGGAATCATTTGGCAATGAAGAGACAACGTAAACCCTGATACAGACAGCATGCACCTTCCTTCCAGTTAGGTTAACTTAGGAGAGCAGAAAGAGTGAGAGGAGCTATATGGGCAATTGTAGCATAGACTGAAGATGACAAATCATGTGAAAATTTAAATAACTAACATTTGCTTCTCCTCATTAGTTCCCACTCACTCTGTCTTTATCTAACTGAAGTCTACTGGGAGTCRCTGCAAAGAGGAACTTGAGGACAATTTAGAAGCATGAGGCAATGACCTTATGGCTTGGGTCAGGCCTGGGTCATCAGTAAGCTTAGCAGAAATATTTGTATTTGCTGGGAAGGGTTCAGTGACAAAGAATTGAAGTGAAAGAAGTGCTGAAATCTAAACGTGGGTGACTGATTGAGTAAATAGCTGCATAGTGTGCCTGGAAAAGCCTGGAAGCTGATATRTAAGTTCACTATTTTCCCTGCTGAAGAGGAGTGTTTTATAAACTTGTCCTACTTTATCATTTTGCAAATGATAACACTGAAAGCATCAAAATATAGATGAACCTGGAGAGCTTTAGAATTAGAGTTTTGATAGTTACAGACTTTTTTTTTTTTTTTTTTTCTATGTACTGCAGAAGACATCTGGCCTACATCAGGGCATGCAAAAACTCCTCTTATTTAAGGGTCTGGCAAAAGTAAATTTATGTTAATGCATAAAGTCTTAGTTGTTTAGCAGAAATTAATACTGAGTGAGCATTTCAGTGTTAACATGCCAACACCAGCCTGGAATGTAATTTAGTAGACAGAGACTCTATTTTTGCCCTCGTTGGAGCWACTGGTGAGCTGTTACCAACCTTGCTTGCTTCCTACCCTAAAAACAAGCTTTATAAATCAAGCTTCTTAGGCCTTGGTGCATGAGTCACGGAGGAAATCACTATGCTTCTGCTGTACACCCAGGCTTCTCTGCTTTCCTTTTGTCCATGTGGCCTGAAAGATCTTTAGAACATAGGCCTTCCTACCACTTTTTTCTAATGTCTTGTGGGATAAGACCTTGATACAGCTTTGGTCATTTTCTGGTAATGTCAYGGTGTCAGTACAGCTTCAAGAAAGAAACAAAGTACTACAAGAGGCTGCAAGTTGAGCAATGACAGAGAGATAAGTGTGTGACAGTGAAGACTTTYGTAGAGGTGGAAGGAGGAGGAAGTGGGATGAGAAGGGAAATCTTCCCGCTCCCACCTTTACGCSTTTTCCCCTAATTTTCCCTTACAGCAAAGTAAAACTAATCACAATGAAGTGTCTCTGACTCATTTTAGCAGTCATTCTGTGTTGGCTGACTCAGGACTTCTGAGGCAGGAGGTGGGAGAGATGGAGTGTTCCTCTCCTAGTTCCCACAACAAGCTTTCAGTTGCCCCTTCCCTTCCCCGACATACTGATGCTTACCTTGTCATTCTTTAATAAAGTCTGACTCCTCCAGCACTGCACTGGTTTACGTTCTTTTCTAAGCAAAAAAACCAAATCAGAACCAGCTTTTATCAACTCTGACAGCCAGTAARTTGTAGCTTTTGGTTAGCACGCACCAAATCTTTTCACCTGAAAGGAATCACAATCTGGAGAGGCTTTTTGACAGCATGGCATTTTTTAACCTCTCCAGGACAGTCCCCTAACAGAGGAAACATGCCAAATGCTGGCTCACACCCAGTTTTTATRGTCTGGTTGCTTTCTCTACCACACAAATGAATGGTGTATTAATAATGTCAAGCTGCATAATTTATAAGTGGTTGCAGTTTAATCTATGAGAAAAGAGCAGAACCTTCACCTACAGGTGAGGCAGCAATTCAGAGATGAGATAGAGACAGCAGCCTTGTTAAATATCATTTAATGTGACAAATGATAATGTGAGAAGTTGTGCTAAAAGCTGGGCTCCAGCTGATCTGCTCCAGATGTGTTGGGATGTTTCTATGTCCTTTTGGGGCAATGAACAGTTTGGGCAGCTCCCAGTGTCCCTCGTGCATCAGGTCAAGGGAATTTGGGAGCACCTAGAATCTCCTCCCCAAACATGACCATGTCCTGCCTAATTTTATATCATCTTTTTCACAAGTCATTTACTCCTCAGGAAGGATATCCTGGGAGTCTCTGTGTAGCTAATTTTCTAGAGAGGCTTCAGTATTGTAGCTGAATTAAGCAAATTCCCCTGAATTAGCAAACTCAACCCTGAATTAAGGTGGGTGTTGGTACAGGAACTGATCCACTAGCCATGTCCTCACTCAGTATAAGGCTCTGTAATGTGAACGCTGCTCACCAGATTTACAGCCCACTCAGGATCATAGAATCATAGAATTGGTAAGGCTGGAAGGGACCTCAGGAGATCATCTAGTCCAAGCCCCCGGCTCAAGCAGGGTCACCCAGAGCATGTTACACAGGGTTGCATCCAGGCGGGCTTTGAATGCAACCTTGTCTCTCCTCAGAGGCTTGTGCTTTGTCCTTGTCTTTTATCCTTCTGTTTTAGAGAATGAGGCCAGTTGTGCACAGGGCTGGAGATTATCTTCTGTTTTGTGCCATGGACTTTACCCAGTACYCATGGCTGCTTCATGCTAGGTTCACAGCTAGGAGACTAACTCCCTTTGGCCAATGGAGGAGAGACGTAAAATGGCTGTAGGTGGTGATTCAGAGCACATGAAATAGACTGTGAGCCTCCCAGATTCCCCATTCTGAGGAGCAATTTCCCTCTACAGATAACAAGGAACCCACTCTCTTGCACATATTAAATGCTAACAGTGGGGTCCGTAGAATGTACCTGAGAAGGAATTTTCTTCAGAAAGAATTTTTATGGGAAAAAACACTGTTTTACAAATAAAAAATAAATAAAAACAAATAAAAGCATTTCCATCTTAGAATCCATCACTACAGAACTACTGCTGCAATGCCTTGGAGGAGCTGTAGTCTGGCTCTTTCAAAGCAGGAGTGATCATTTACTCAATCTATCTTTCAGGGCAGCCTGAGGAAGAAATCCTCAGACACCCTCCAGCCTCTCTCCCTCCCTCTCTCTCTCACTCACCTGYTTTTTTCCAAAAGAATGAAGAGCATTTGGCTACACCAACGTATGCTACACCTTCTGTATCCAGCTTTTTGGATATATGAACCTTAAAATGCACACCAAGCAATGGACTCCACTGGTACTGTGAGAATCAGGCCTGTCAACTTCATTGCCTGATTTACTGGCCATTGCTCGGGTAAAATTGACCCCAGATGTGTTTTAGCTCTGCAGCAGACTCCCATCTGCCTAGCAGATGTGGCTTCTTGATTAGACATGTTATKTTGAATAGCTATGAGTACAAAGTATGACATAAAAGCAATTAATGAGATATCTTTCCTGATACAGCCAAGAAGGGACAGCCAAGTCTGCTGACGTTGAAACAGAGTACTATCAGCTAAAACCAGCTGAGCATCTGGGCCATGTGATTTCCAACCTTCTTTCACTTGCACAGCTGTAAAATTCTATTAGCCGAGTTGCAGGTATCTGTATAATGAATTTCAGCCAACTTACAATAGTTAAGGAACTTTCCCACACCCAGTGGAGTGTGGACTGCAGTATGAAAGCATTGAAAATTCAAGACTAGTGGCACTGATTAGCACTAATACTAGTACAAAGAAAGGAATGACTTCCAGTTTCTCTGAGGGTAAACAAAGGGATGTATTTAATCCCATTCTTTTTTATGACATTTCATTCAGAGTTTTTTTAGTCCACTTGATATGGTTTTTATGGATCCGTAATGACTAAATAAATACATTCCTCAAAGTGAAGATCTGAAGGAAATTTTTTTTGTAGGTGTTRCTTGCTCCATCTAGCATGTCCCCTACTTGCAATGTCAACTCTACACGTCACTGGGAATCCAGATATAGCTTCATTAACTTATCTTCTTTTCTGTGCCCAGAGTTCAACAATTAACAAAGATTACCCCATCCCTCTTTCACTTTTTGAATCATAGTTTTTCCTACCAGTAGTCAAAATAGCATCAGGGAAGTGCAAAGGAGAAGCAGAAAGGGCAGCCGCAGTATCTGTTTAATAAAAAAATCTTTCAGGAGGACAGACATTAAGTGATGTGACCACAACAGATGACATCTGTGATAGAGTCTGTAATTTCCCCATCCCAAACTAGTGTTTTCCATACCCATGAGATTGTTTTGATGCATACCTGCTTGCAAATGCACTGGATCAGATGTGGCAAGTGCTACATGTCAAACACTGAGTTAGTTTCTCTTAAACTTTGACTCCAGCAGACTTCAGAAATGAAGGCAAGAAACACCTGCTTTTAGGTAGTAGAGTTGCCCGTATGTTTTTGCCACTGCCATTTCCAGAGTCAAGCCTGGAAAGGGATGATAGATAGAAAGAGAGGACTATATTTAAAGGCTCTAAATTCCACCTTGACTCTCACACTACCATTCATAGGCTCTCAGGTCAGATGTACCAAGTTGTTTTCACCACCCCAGTCTGAGGACTTAACAGCCAAAAGTAGCCCTGGATTTCTGCTCCTTTTCTTCTGCCACAGCACATACCTCTGCAGTGAACATTGTTTGGGGTTTAAAAGACTCCTTCTGGAATCACCTGTAACTTAGTTTTTAGAGCTCTAAATCATTAAACACCATCTCACTTCTGGAGATTATGTTGCATCTGAAGTAGTGGCATATGAGCAGCTGCAAGGGAGCGAAAGACTTAAGTTAAAGAAGATCTCAAGAGTCCACTCCAACTATGGTGCAATCCAAATTAAATCCCTATTTTTCGGGGGGGAGGGGAGAGGGTTGGTTTTGGTTTCCTACGGCAGCCAGGAAGCCACACAGCAGTGCTGATATTCATTTGCTTGAGCATAAGCACAACAYATACTCTCCCCTGAACTTAACCTACAGGCTGTTTGGAGTTCTGAAATCACAGCCTGGCAAAGGGCCAGCTCTAAATAATAGCTCATCAATTCAGTGTGTTTCCAAAGGGAAAAAAAAATGAAAATAAACAAAACAAGAAAGCTCCACCCACCCTCTCTGTAATTCTAGGCACTGAGTTATTCAGTGGTGACTTCTCCGGACTTTCTAGTAGAYGCTAGAACAAAGCAGGTATACAGAGGGGAAACCAACACTCTTCACTCTTCTGTATTTCCTGTTGACTTTTCATTGAACACAGAAGATGGAAGAGGCTCTCTCTCACTTTGCCTCTTGTGGAATTCAGAAAGTAGATCATAAAAACACAGCATAAAGCYTAGCTCTAGGAAAATGGTTGCTTTCAACCAGTAAAAGCAATATAAAAGATACCAGGAAGGAAATGAAGACTCTTAATCTGCATGTCTAAGTGCCTCCTTGGAGAATTAAARCTCACTGAACATGTCTCCTTGGCTTTTGCAGAGCTCCAGACTCTCGGCTGAGATAAGGTGCTCCATTACAACGATGTCATCTAAGCCCATCAAGTACCAGGGAGTTYAGCTCCTGGGGTGAAAGGGTCCATAGTTCAGTGACAGAGAGTTAGGTGGGCTCATCCCACAGTTGAAGGAGCTTTCTGTCTTACCTCAGCAATTCTTGAGTGTTGCATGTTCAAGCCTGCAGCTTTCCCATTRGATTAGCACCACCTTCTTGTGAACAACATCTTGCACTGCATTGGTAAGCATGGCATGAAAAGCCATGAGACAGAGCAGGAGAAAGTATGAAGGAGATGGAGACCACACTTTTTACCCTGGAGGACCCTGCAGTATTTTGCAAGCTATAAACAGTGCAGAAAAGCAACTGCCTCGAGGCTAATAACTCCAGAGAGGAAAATGGCAACAATCCAGTTATATCCTAAGATCTAGGGTGGATGACCAAAATATCACACAGTACAGTGAATTTTATTTCCATTTCATGTTAAGGTTGGTAGCAAAGGTGGATGGTTGAATGGGTCTGCATGGGGGTTTACTGGTGTCACTTTCTGCATATGTAGCTCAAAGCAGTTGCAAACGAGAAGGAAAGATGACTCTGTTTATCCTTGTTTCAACCTTTAAAAGGAATTGCTGGTATAAACTAGCAGCCATTTTTCCACAAAAAGTTGCTCCACATGAGAAAATATCAAATTTTCTGGTGAAAGTGTCAAAGATGATATGCTTAATATCACAAAATTTTTTCTCCTGTTTCCTCACAAAGGTTCTGTAAAAAAAAAAACCAGGAGATAAGAGACTGAAAAAAACCACTCAGAGAAGTTCTGTGTAGAACAAAATCTTGCTTCAGCAATAAGTGACCAATCTAAATAACTTTTCGCAGAGCTTTAGTTCAACTCTTAYAACCAAAAAACCTGACATTTGGTTGAAATCATCAAAGAAACGAGGTTTTATGTACTTTCAATAAGTACAGTGCTTCCCAGGCAGATGTATAATGAACCAAAATGTCAGCTGGAACAAGGAGGCTACTCTGATTTACAGCAGCTTGGGCCTTATGTCCTTTTCTTCATTTATTTACAAATCCATCCATCCATGTTATTCTCATAGACGGTTTTGTGGTGTAATATGGGTGCCTGGCCTTTGCAGAGGCCTCTTAGAAGGCCGCGATTTAAGGTGAATTGGGCTATAATCTAGCAGCCAGGGAGCAGTTTGTGGGATGGAGCTTGGCATAGGTTGCGGGGATGTCCATGCAAGGACATAAATGAGACAAGTAGGATCACATATAGCTTGAAAAAATTGCTTAGGTGTATGAAGCTCTGGAGGGTTATACCAAAACCCAGATCTGATGCAAGGGCAATGCAGGCAGCAGAGTGGGTGTATGAAAAAAAGAGGAACATGCTTGGAGCACAGCAAAGGTAAGTCAAAAGGGTATGGTGGATATATTGTCACTTTCAAGATAGTGGGACCACTGCTCTTTGGAGCAGAGAGTTTTTGGTAATGGAAGCATGAGAAGTACTCTTAGAAAAATGGAAAGGGAACTTTGGATTGGTTTAGGAAGTGTGTGTGGAGATGAACATGTGTGCCTGCGTCCCTACACCGGGTTAGGGCAGGAACAGACAGTCAAAAAGTGCGAAGTACGTTTACGTCAATGGGAACCAGATGGAAAACCATTCTTATTTCATTCAGAAAAACAAATGTTGGTTGCTAAAGCTGCTACCTGCCTCTGAACCCACTCCAGCCTCCATGGGCGATGGCTCTCTCTTCTACTTGCTTGGCTGCAAATCACGATGTCTCTTTTTGATTTCCCAATATCCCACCAGGAGGTCCAAACATCTCTTTTGGTGTCTGCAGAAACACCAGTGCTAGTAATTAGAAGACTCACTTTTGTCCTCTCAGCAGTTCATTGTGTCCATAAGGTCTACAACACAAAAGTCCATCAGTAGTTTCTGTTTTTCCGTTTGCAAAATGAGGATGAGAATGAAGACAAGTCAGTTCTTCAGGCATCTAAATGAAGRCCGAGTCTCATGCAGTATCCCCAGCCTTGTATCTTTAGACTGATTGATGTCCATGCACKGACATTTGCAGATCATGCATATCTTTTCTTATATGAACAAAATGTTTTCAGTGTTAAATAGTAACACATTAGCATGCAAGATGTTAGTCTAGTTCTGATCTGAATTCCACAGATCCAAGTTTGGAATTGTTCTGCTGAAACCTTTTCAGCAAATAACCTAGGTGAGAATGAAATCTGGCCCGTTTGGCTGCTGTCCACATGGTACTAAGCAGATGCAGTATTATTTTTTCCTGTAAAATCTAAATGCTGTTTCCTTTTTCTTTCCTTTTCTGCTTCCTTTTCTCTCTCCCTCCCTCCCCCCAGCATTTTTCCTCAAATTTCTGGGGTATAGCTAAAATGATTCAGAGGGACAACTGCATGCTATGGGTAGTAGTGAATATGTGATATACACATACCATGCAGGCAAGTAGGTATATAAAAGAAATAGCGTAAATAAAAGACTGCCACTCTCTTTTTGTAGCCTGCTTCATCACTGTGTCTTATAACCTGGCAATATTATTTCACAGAATGTTAGACATCAGTTTGATACACATTGTTACCGTGGCAACAGGTTTTTCTCCTACTTTTTTGTTTTGTTTATGTCTTGAAATATTGTCTTCTTCAAGGACCAACATTATCTTAGGGGTACCTTTTCACCCCTGTTTTTCCAAAGGAGTTAAACTAATTAGTGAAACTGCTTAGCCAAAATGATATCACATCCTCTCATCACTTTCTAGTGTTTTTTTTTTCTGATTTTACTTATTTGACAATTGTAAGTTAAARGAAAAAGCATAAAGCAAAACATGAATAGAGCCTGCTAATCCCTCATTAAGGAGAGTAGCTCAGGSAACTTCATGCGCAGAGCCAGTGTAGCCCATTGCACTACAAACTGGGCCGTTGTACCGTTCCTCACCTGCCACCAGTTTAAAGTTGATGGAAAGCAGAGGAAATGCCTTGTTGATTTTCACCTGGTGGTGACTGTGTGATATTTCCATAGGGACTCTGGAGACCAAGAAGGCCTCAGCTAGTGCCACTGGCAGTTCCTGTCTGTGGTGCTTCTCAGCCTCCCAGTATGATAAGAGGAAGAAGAGGAGGAAGGGCCAGCAGATCTGCTTTTAGGACTTAGAGGACTGGCAACTCCTTTTCTCCTTCAGGTCCTGACAGATTTGGGTGCAGACACTGAAGGGGTGCCCTTCTGAACCAGCTTTAAGCTCAAGCCTTTGCTGATACATGGAGAAGCCAATGTTTCCTGAGGTGGCTAAAGCTATGTTACCACCAGGGTTTTGGATATCAGCCCCTCGGTAAGAGCCAGTACATCACAGCTGTATTTTATGATACTCTGACCATGCAAAGCTTTCTCCCTGAGTGATATCCCATGACACCATGTTTTCATACTTTATTCCCCAGTGATTATTAAAAACAAAGCCAGTTCTTCAGCAATAGTGCAGACCATGTAGAGTTTTGGGTGACGTAAGAAGAAACTTATCTCACAACCCCTAACATCTTTTGATATCCTTTCTTCCTTGCTGGGTCACTCTGTCTCCCTTCTCTATCCCTGATATTGTGTGCGATATGTCCGAAGTACAAATCACATATGCAAAAATATAGCTGTTAAGTGATGAGACTCCTACATTTCTTCAAGGCAGGGCATGCAATTACATCCTTCTCCTGACATCCTTCAGCAGGGACCTGCATCACAATACCACCACTAAGAGAAAGGCCATTTGTTTAATGACCTAGATATGAACTTAGGGCCCACCCTTCCAAAACTGCAAACAGCATAAACATGTTACCAAATAGCCAGGCCTAAGGAGGCCTAGTAATCCATCCAAAGCGTGTGAAGGGGGCAGATGCCAAAGAGAAAGGAAATGGTTAGGGTGTCCCCCCAGGGACAAGCATGCAGCATACCAGGAAATGTTTCGTAGCAGTGAAAGATACTTGGCTGTGGAGCAGACTCCCAGAGGAAGTCCTCTTGGAGGAGTTCCAGATTATTGCACAGGATCGCACAAGCTGCAAGGGAATATATTTCTGATAATGTTATTATTGATCATGTTCACTGTGATAGCACTAAATAAACCAAATCAGCATGCAGCCCAGAAAAGGCCCTGTGTGAACACAAGGGCCAGGAAGAGCCACGGTGAGGATGAACAGGAATGGACCTTATAGCAAAACAATCTTCCTTCTCTCATGCTCTGCCACACATGTGAACATGCTTTCTCTAGGTCATCCACCCCAAATGCAGATCAGCAGTCACATCCCCACCCCCAAAATCAGAGCAAAGAGGTGTTGTGAGGTTTGGAGGGCCTTCTYCTGGTACTTGCAGTATGCATGTCAGGTGCAGCCTTGGGAACCCGCCAGCAGCGCTGGATTGGGATGACTGGATGCCTCTGAGAGGTTATGCTTTCTGGCTAGTAAGAACAAGTTGCATGTAGGAACCGAGTGAAATATTTAGGAAGACAGAAAAGAACAAGAATGTGTTAAAGATGGGAGAAATTGCCTTACTGCGGTAATTGTCCTCTTAGGCAGCTGGACACCCTCTTTAGCAAATGGCCTTCTATGGCACCCTTGTCCTTCTGCACTATACCTCCTTGCTGTGACTGTGAMTATAGCCTCATCCTCAGATTCCACAGCAGTCAAGCAGATCTRTGCTCAGTCTCTCAGATACAGAAAGAAGCTTCCTTATTTAAATAAATCTTAATGGTTAGGGTAATGATGAGAGGCTGGAGGGAAAGRGCTAACAGCTATACACACTCAACAAATTAGAAATCACATGTATGGTAGGTTTTGTACCATTGAAAACTCATTATTTCCATTATATTCTCATCCTTACTCTAAGTGAGAAGGGATGAAATCAGCAACTTCACTCATCTCCAGAGAGAGGATTTCTACGGATTTCAAATGGTCACAGGTCTGTCACAGGACAACATAAACCAGTAAAGATCTCACATTATCTCAAGGAAAAAAATTCTTTCCAATTGCAACAGGCTTATACTGGACTGTGGTATAGTGGTCTGGAAGAGGTCTGGTTGATGTGCAGCTGGCAAAGGCCTTCCCAAACACAAGCACACAAAATACTACACACATGCAAACAGCCCCTGGCAGTCTCTACTCACTTAGTGAGTCTTCCTGGCCCTGTCTCATCATGAAGCTTTTACCTGAAGAGGAGGAAATGCCCATTTTTGTAGAATGGCTTCTGCACAGTGAGTGAGGCGCGGGCAGACAAGCAAGGGTGTGATGAGACAGAGGCTCTGCATTCAGTAATTTGCTTTTTTCTTTCCTTCTCCAGCTTCAGGCATTTCCATTATGCATTGCAAACAAAGACTCAGAGCTTGGTATATTGTCTGTCACTCTTTTCCAGATAAATGAGAAAGATGAACTTGGGGGAYTGAAATTAGCTGGATTTGTACCTTAAATGCCTCAAGCTGAATTACTTTTATGATTCTTAACATAAGAAATCCAATTGGTGCCCTTCTGCCTCCCTGAAATGTGGAATTTTTCAAAACAGAAACCTAACAGAAGGCATTTTTGGTTCAAGGTGTCCTTCCACACCCCCCAGGCATTACTTCAAAAGCCGCTCACCCACCCTTGGTACTGACAGAGCCTTCTTAACGATGGGCATGAGCAGACCTCAAACCTCGTTTATCCTCACAGCCCTCCTGTAAGGTAGAGCAGAGCAAGAGCTGTAGTTCTGGTATCACTGAGGACTACAGAAATGAAGGATGAGGCCACATGCCCCCAGATTTACATACTTAGTTTCCAGCTTTTGCATTTTTAGGCAATGAGGAGGCYGGAGAGGGCTTTACTTCTTTCTTACAAAACTTTCAATGATTTAAATTCTCCTTCTTCGGTTAGCTGGAGGTATGATTGAGACACTCCACAAAACTACATCTTTGCCTAGTGACTTCTGGGGCTCACACGGTAGATGTCCTTCTATCTGCCCTGTGGGTGTGATAATATCAAATTTATGGAGCAACAACACCAAATTCAGCAAAGAATAGCAGCCACAATCCCTCTTCTTCAAGTTATATCAAAGAGCAAAGGCACTGCCCCCTCCTCYCTTTTTAAGCAGTGGCTTGTGTGTTAGAGCTCTCATGTAGAGATTGGAGATCCTGGAAATAGGCTGGAAATATCCTCTTTARTCTGGACCTTTTAATCTCATCTCAAAATAAACAGTGCCCAGGACACCRAGACAGAGACAGATTGGAATATAGCTGTGACCCTCTCCGCCTGTAATGGTGTGTCACCAGGCAGGTGGGACCGAATGCAAGGTTGAAGAGGAGAAATGGAGAAAAAGTGCAGGAGCAAGACTTCTACCTGGCTCACAAGCATACTATGGTGAACACTGACCACCTTTGGCAGAGCTAAAAACAAAAGACAAATGTGGTTTCCTTTATTTTTTTGACAACTGCTCACTTTCACAGCCTCTGCTTAACAACTGCTTCTGGTGAGGATGGAGGGAGGGGGACACTTTCAGAGAAAAGCAGGCAATTTCCTTGAAGTCAAAGGAAAAATTTCTTGTTAAAACAGCCAAGATCTATGAACAGAGAACATAGGGCAGGAGGGGAACAGTCCATTTCTACCTGTCAGATAACAGCCTTGCTTTCTGCACTTTCTCTCTCAGTACAGCAGTTTCCCTGGCAAGCCTCCACTACATGCCCAYGTTTCTTGGGAGATATTCTGTATCACCATGAAGAGTAGATGTTTTGCAGCCTCTTCTGGAATATATGTCCACGGCATAGTTCATAGAGTCACAGAATAATTGAGGTGAGAAATGATCCTGGATGTGTCTGACCAAAGCTGTACTCAGAACAGGACCAGCTTCAAAGATCTACATTGCCCGGCCTTTATGGACTCCTGTTTCAGAGTTCGACTACCCTTATTAAAAAAAATTTTTTTTTACTTATAGCTAATAAAAACTTCTATGTAGCCAGTTAGAAACAGCTTCTCGTCCAAGTAGTCTGATCCAGTTCAACAGACCAGTATGGACTTCACCAGCAAGCCTGTCCTATAGCCAGTGATGTGTCTTGGCACACCCACCTCTTTAATTTCTGTATTGACTTCTGCCCAGAGGCATCATAAAATTTACCCAAAGTGTCCTGTACCAAAGTGAAATATCTGAGCATTTGCTCTTTCCATAGGTTTTAAGGTTGATCAGTATTTTGGAGGGGCCAGCACAGAGGAATTAGAGCTGCTGCTATCTCAGGATGTTACAAAAAGGAAATAGCTTCAGCAGATTCTCCCAAGAAATCATCAGTGTTTTATCRGGATGAAGAGCATTAGCAGTTTACTAAGATATGTGTAACTTGGCCTTTGTTAATCCATCATATAGGTGTGAAAATAAATTCATCTCATGCTACAGGACATTCCAAGTAGGTGTGACTCATTACAAYTTAATATCTTCCTTTGAAGCACACAGCACCAATCAGAGAATGAAACCTGATAACAGCAGTAGGAGTTTGGGGAGGGGAAAAGAGCAGAATTCTGAGAGCTGCCCACAAAATAATTACACTAAGAACAGATTTTCTTTGTGATCTTACATACAGCGAGGGTGCTGTGTGACTTTCAATGCCCTCCTATTAGTGTATCATCTGTCTTTGCCTGGAAATTTCTCATTTGCGGCAGCCTTGATAGGTACATAGTAAGATGACTCAGGTTTAAAGATCAGAGAAAATAACATCTGTGCCATTTATGACTTGACTTCTACCAAAATGAACAAATTTGTCTAAATTAAGTGCTATAGTCAAGTAAAAATAGATTTTGTCTAGACACATACTGTAATAGAGAAATGAGATAAAAAGTTTTAACTGYACCAAGCACCTGACTTCATTATGCTGATCCAGAGGCATTTTCTAACTGAACTGTGCTCTCAGAAAGAGAAAGTGGAAATGGTTCACTCTGCATTCATCTGTTAGGTTACCATTTCTTGCGTTAGAAACATATCTGAAAGAATAGACCAGAAGCTAARGGCCACACAAAGCTGGTGCAATAGCGGAGGTAAAGGGGAGCAGTTTTCCTTATCTGCTCCCACAGACYGCTTCTGTGACCATATGCCTACGTCAGACACCCATCTCAGTGCGGTAGRCTTCACACTAAGAGCGCAGTGAAGAAGTAGTGCTGCAATATCTCTGTTCGGTTAAATTAAAGTATCCCAAATTTTAGACTGCTGTGGTGAAAGGTGAACTACCAGTAGGATCTGGTGATGGAGGTGGTCCTCCATACAAGCATCTTTACTTTAGCCAGATCAGATACCCTTTTAGGACAGTGCAGGGACAAGGTTCCACCAGATCATTGGATGCTCTGAGTTTTACTGTTGTCTGTCAAACAAGCATTCAACTGATGTACTGAAAYCTGTAACTAAACAAGGAAAGATAAGGACTGTAAATTCATCAATATGCAGTTTTGAAACAAACTTCTTCTCCAGTAAAGCCTTAAAAATAGAAAGCTTTCAGAGGCAGTAGGATTAAGCTTGCAGATTCTTCCAAATGCTCTTCCATTCATTCCCCATGAGATCTGATACTTTCAGCATTTGGGACAAGACTTCATTCTACTGGTGTGTGAAACAATATGGTTAGATCCACTGGAGGCATAAACACTGGCAATTTCCTGCATTTGCCTGGTTGAGCCATTTCCCTCTGGAATTTAAAAGTGCAGCAATAAAGGGACCCATAACATCTGCTGAGGGTGTCAATGGTGCCAATGGTGAAAAACCAGCTGAACACAACAAAGAATATCACTTTTACGGACAATACTTTTCTTGGATGTACTAATGGGGAAATATCAAACAGATTGTATTATCTTGCATATAACCCTAATAAGAATATTACAAATATACTTACTCAAGCCTGATATTTGTACTTCAAGGAGAACACTGAAAAATGTAATAGGGTTTTTTAAAAAGCAGCAATGTGTCTTTAAACTGCAACTTTAAGTGAGAGATTTAAAAGCTTTCTCTCTTCAGTTTAACCATGAGAAAGTTAAAAGGTGACTTGATCTCATTTCTGCAATTGTCTCTACAGAAATYCCTTCCCTGAGAGAATGTGGCTGTTTAATCTACAAGAAAAGGGCACTGTAATAGGTAGAGGTCAAGCTAGACTTATCTGATGGAGAAATTCAGACAAGAAATAAAGAWGAGATATTTTAATAGTGAAAGCAATTAACCATTGGAATAACTTTCCTGGAGATTTCATGGCTCCTTTTCATCAGCTGCTGTCTTTAAACTGAAATGATTTTTTTTTCTTTTTTCTAAAAGATATGCAGCATCTCACAGAGAAATTGAAGGCATTCTGTTACCTGGTTGTTTTATCTATCATAGATCACGCAGTGTTGGCTTGCATAAAGAAGCAGATTTCTTCTAGTCTTAAATTCTGTGGATATTTACAAGTGTAGATGTTGCCTTCATGATTGCACTTGCACTACTTTTAGCCATTTCCTCCAGGAGCTTCTCAACAGCTTAAGAAGTTGTTATTAACATAGGACATCACTGTGGGAAGCTATACGTGACACTGCTAGTATCACTAGTTTGMAATAATCCAGCCCAAGATCAGGGGGCTCACAGAGGTTCTTATTTCAAGAATAACACTTCTGCTTGAAATGAGATGCAGGCTGGAAAGCCTGAAAGAAACAACCCCATTCTTTGTCTTAAGTGCTTGGCAGAGGTGTTACTGGGGTATTCTTCCTACAAAGTTCCTGGCAAATTGTGAAGCTAATGGAGAGGCTTAATATCTACTGTAAGCCCCCTTGTCAGAAGATCTCAGAAGAAACTGCGAGTGTTCACTGGGGGAAAAACTTCCACTATTTTTAATCTGAATTTTTATAAAGACTTTATTTATAATGCAATGCCCCTAAAAACAAGTGATGTTGGTGAAGTGAAGAASAGACAAAATACTGAGGGCAGGCTGGGGTAACAACGCAGTTCAGCTTTACTGTGAAACCACTGTACCATGAAATTACAGGCCTGAGAAGGGGTGATGGTGGGAATTCTGGGGTAAAGAGCAAGGTGAGTCTGCAGAAGAAAGTGAATGAAACTGTTATTGGCATCAGAAAATCTCTTCCTTTTTCTAGGATACGATTCCTGAAGAGAATGACCATACGGATTCACGCACGAGTTTGGGTAGTGAAGTGGCTCGGGAGCAGAACAGAGGGGACAGCACAGATCAGAGATTGCACTGGCTCCTCCAGCAGTCATCATACGTGAAGAAACAAAGATCCCAACTGATGATGTTGGCATGGGTCTTRTCTGATGCTAATGTTAGGGGTGCTCTGCTTGTTTGTGCCTACCCTGAGTGCAAATAGCATCAACCCTTGATTTTGCTTGCAGAGATAAGAATATGAAAACAAAATATGCATTACCTTGAAAACGTCTAAGGATGCTTTTCTTTTTTGTAGACAGGCAATACTGGTGACCAGAACAAATTAGAGATGTGGTTCTAGACAAGAAAGAGAATCACAGAGAAAAGGAAGGTTTATTCTGTTCTAGAAGTTTTAACTGCAAATCAAAATCAGCAGTTAAAACAAAATGTGTGTTGGACTTTCATAACACACAGAAAGAAAAAGGTTCTCCCCTTTTGTCTCATGTTTTTTGCCTGGGCAGCCAGGAGTTTTAAAATCACTTTCTGATCTGACTATGCTCTTCCAATTGCACAGTATTGCACAGTTAAGGTAGTAGGCAGAATGACTCATTCATCAGCCAGTGCGTAGGATCATGCATGTACAAACAAGTGATAGCCCCAGAAGACATTCCTGGATGAAGATTTAAAAGTCAGTTTATTTCCAGTGAAAGTAGTCTCAGTCAGGTTGTAAAAATAGTTCTATATCTGCTCTCTTCAGAATTCTTCAGAAACCAAGTGAGCTAAAAAATGTCTTCCAAATGTGATTTATCAGAAAGTTTTTATCCTGATGGCAAAATTCCTTTGAACTTATTAAGTCTTCAGGAAATGTGGAGTTGATCATAGAATCACAGAATGGTTGAGATTGGAAGGGACCTCTGGAGATTATCCAGTCCAACCCCTCTGCTCAATCAGGGTCACCTAGAGCATGTTAGACAGGGTTGCATCCGGGTGGGTTTTGAGTATCTCCAGAGAAGGAGACTTCAGAACCTCTCTGGGCAACCTGGTCTAGTGCTGTCACCCTCACAGAAAAGAAGAGATGGTCAGCAGAAAAAATTATTCTGTTCAACAAGATAATGGCCTATCAGTGAAATCATTTATGTTTCCAAAAATCAGCTGGAATAGCGTCTCTAAGGAGCACATAAGAGTTTTGTAGGTGAATTTACACAGAAAGAGATGTGATTTTGAATCCAATACAGGGAGTTTGAAAGAAATGCCGAAGAATAGCCTCAGTATCCTTTAAGGAGTTGTTTCCCTAAGCAATTGTGGTGATTTGCTCTGCGATCTGGAACAGGGAAGACAATCAGTAATTGGAAGTACCTGGGCTGTCTTCCCAAACCCATCGGTTTTTCAACCCAGCTGACAGTAATTCCACTGCCTGAGCTGGACTGTGATTGCAGTAAGCACAAAGGTATGGAGGTGTCAGAGGAAAGCTGAAAGCTTCAAGTCAGGGATAATTATATCTCTATGGGCATTGAAGGAACTACATGGATTTAATCCAGTGGATCATATACCTAAACTGTTAATAGCGTCTGTTTATTGGGGGGGGAAGGGGGCTTGGGGAGCAGGGTTTATTTGTTATTATATGATGCATTTTACTTAAAGGTTGGAGAAGAATCATAGAAAGGACAAGATGCTGGATGAAATTCTGAAGGCCTGGAAAACATTAAGAAATTCTGACTTTGATGGAGATGGGATTTTACCTCTGATAATCTAGGTAAAAACTTGTTTTTTTTTTTTTTTTTTTTTTTTTTTTTTTAAATAAATTTTTTTTTTTTTTTTCCTTGTAGCAAACACTTTACAAAACTAGCTGTATTTTAAGTCTGCTTTTGATCTGTTGTTTTCATCAGAAAAGACATGCCTTCCATCTGAAATCTGAAGCACAGAAGTTTTCAAGGTTGTTTCTCCTTCCCCCATAAACCCGATGATTCACTAAGCAAGGCCTTTTCGATATGACATGGTTGAAGTGCGAGCATTACCACTTCAAGAAAATACTTCTCCTTCTTTCTTTATAAGGAGAAAGATTTTCTTTTTCTACGGTTCAGTGTAGAAAATTAAAATGTATTTTTTATTCATGTCTCATCAATGGGAACTATTGAAGTGTGCCGGGTATTTTTAGGAAAGCTGAGTAGTTAATTTTAGAGTTCTCTCTGTCTAAAAAAAACCACCTCATGTATCTGAAACACTGTAAAATCTTTGCAAGATTCATAAATAGAACATTTAACCCTTGAGACCCACATCCCAGCAGAGGACTTTTAAAGCAGAGTATCCCTATCTGTGAGATACTGATGACTGAAAATGGGGTAGGTAACAGGTAGGGGTCCCAGACCAGGCAGTGAGCTGCTGGTAGAGTGCCCAAGATGGACCTTGTGTATTCTTTGACATTCTCACAGTCTTGAAATGATATTCTATAAAATCTTTATTTCACATAAGGGTGAATATCCGTGGTCAATGGTCCAAGTTCAATGGGGATTTGGAGTAGAAAAGCTTTTCCACTTGGAGGATGATGCTTCCACATAACATCTCATGAGCCATCCCATGAACTCAAAGTGCTTCAGGGTTTCTGCACCTCTCTGAATTTTTTTGTGTGCTTTGTAAAGGACTGTGTGCTGAACGTTCCTTCCCATTTCCATGGACTGCCAGTGCTTTACTGACTTTCCTCTGCTTCTGTAGCATCCTGGGTGTCTGTCTGAAAGAGCTTTTYTGCTGGAGAACCACGCAACCTTTTTGCATGAGTCTCTTCTTGGGGAACCATGAACTGTGGCTTCATTCCCAGCATGGGATATAGCCCTGAAAATCACCTGATGAAATCCCACTTCCTTGATGCTTCACGGTTTACCCAGGAGTTCACATTCCCACCTAATGATTTTTTTTTTTTTTTTTATGTGTCATCACTGGATGCTCTTGCATGTGAACAGCTTCCCTTTGGGCTGAGTGCTGGGCTTGTCAGAGATCGCAGGGTTCTGAGGTGGAGGCAGTCTGTGTTTGCTTCCCCAGCTCTTACAGAATGACACAGAATGTTTGAGGTTAGAAGGGTCCTCTGGAGATCATCTAGTCCAACCTCCCTACTCAAGCAGGGTCATCTAGAGCGTGTTAGACATGCAGGTTTTGAATATCTCCAGAGAAGGAGACTCCACAACCTCTCTGGGCAACCTGTTCCAGTGCTGACCTAACAAGAGACCTTACAAGGTCTCTCTCTATGGTCTTCTGGGATGACAAGGCTACTTATCTGATCTCCTTTACCTTTAACAGACTCTCAGGAAGATTTTTCAACAATTCACTTTTTGGTAGCAGGGGGAGAGGATTGCTTTTCACTGGCTGTCTTGTGGCTGTGTATACAATACAGTTCAGACACAATTCTTCAATGCTTGATCTCAGGGCAGAGGATCATGTATGACATGACATGTCCATATAGATAGGGATTTATCTCAGCATCTCGTTCCTACATCTTGGGAATGTGATGATCTTACCAGCTTTCTGATAGTAGTTTGAAAAGCCCAAGAGAAGGGAGTTYTGTTCAGATTTGTCAGAACTTAGATTTGAAGAGCAATACAGCTAGAAGCTATCTGCCAAAAGACACATGAGAGGGTCTGTGGATATGATACTCCAAACAAAACTGTGATTATCATATCTCTTTGACAGAAAGCCTTAAGCAGTCATTCAGAATATCTATCCATGGATGAAAGGTTCCTAGTTATTCTTCAGAAATGCAGTAATTCATCACCAATCATGTAATTATTTTAATTGGAGAAAATTACATGCCTGGCATCCCTGGGCCATACACCTGCCACAAACTATTACTAGTCCTGTGGTCTGATTCCAGAGTGTTTCATCTAAATCATAAGTATTCAAAACCATCACTGCATCATGTCAGACCTCAGCCTTTTTTTGATTTTGACTCTAGCTCTGCTGTGCTCTCTTCCTGAGACATCCTCAGATTTTCCCCTCTAGCCTACTAGTGAAACTTTTGTTTTTTTTWAAAAAAAGCTTACACCACATGGTGGAGTTTCTACATAAAGTAAAGCACAATTACAGGACTGTAAAAAGCTCTCTTTAGGTGAGAGGTAGGAAAACTAAACCTCTAACCAAAGACTGCAATGAGATACACAAGTCAGCTCATGAGCAGAGGATAATGGAGCTAGCTGGATGATAGTGTTTTTTATGAGTGTTTGAGTGGATTCTGCATTCCTTCCTTCATAGAGGACATTAAACAGAGTCTCCCTCTTCCGCATAGTCACATAGCTACAAGTCTTAGAGGTCTTGACATTTCTGAGACTTCTATCCATCCTCAAAATTTTGTTGAAGTTGGCTTATAGATTCAAGAGCAACAGGATAGAGGGAGCATCCGTCTATTTTAGCTTCATACCATTGGGTTTCCATAAGTCCTAGAGTCCAATCCTGGCCTGAGGAAAGATGGTCATCTCTTCAGACCTTTGAAGCACATTGTTTTAGTTAGATTCCTGGGGCCAAACATCCGGTTTGGCAAGCCAGCACAAACACACACACAYACACACTCACTCACTCACTCACTCACTCACTCTTCAGTAGCTAGCAGTTTATTAGTAGATACTTACAAACAGACCGACCTGATGGTAATCTCGAGAAGGACCACTCCAATGCTTGTCCCGATCGTCTGCATGGTGAGAGAGAGTCGGCAGGCACAATCTTTTCAGGCGTCCCTGAGGAGGCAACGTGGTCCTCTGTTGTGTAGCAGCCTCTCCCTCCTTTGGAAAAACTCCAGTATTTATGATTATTTGTGGTAGGCGGGAGTCCCGGCACCTGGGGCCAACAAGTGCAGGGAGTCTAGCCCAGCTCTGCCCCCGTGGCATAGCTGGGCTATGACACTGCGCACGTGTGCAGACTTACTTCAGGGGCCACATTTGACTTTGGGGGGGGGTCGCTATTTCACTACTGTTCATCTTCTGACCTTCATGTTGACTGCTTCTCATGGTGATTCCGTGACTGGAAGCCACAGAATCTATATGTAACCAACTGCTGTTCTTTCTCATAGATTTCCAAGACCTTGTTAGTTACTTGCTTGTATTCCACTTAACACAGAGGTATTGTTCTAGGCACTAAAAAGTTACAACACTAGACCATTCTCACCAAGTATCAGGTAGTACAGATACAAAAAGTTACAGCACGGACCATTCCCATCAAGTATCACRTAGTATGGATACACATGTATCCCAAGGATGTACAGGAATAGTTGGAAATCTTGCTTTCCCTAACATGGTTATAATACATTTTTACTTTGATAATGCAATAAACAATATTTAAAGAAAGAAACAAATTTTCTCTTAATTTCCAGAAGTTTCATACCACTGTTGCCCTCCTGAGCTAGGACAACCAAGGACTAGTCAATTTTTGTCCCCAGACAGTTTTAATTAAAGTTTTTGAAGGTATTCTCAAGACCGTTGTATGATTTTCTGAGGCCACTGCAGCATCTGCAAGTCACCAGGGCAAAGAAATTCCAAGCACCTGAGCTTTTCTGGTTACCTCCAAACTTTGCTGTTAGCTTTGTCCACACCTGGGCAGAGGCAGAGCTGGATTAATGTATTATCAGCACCCTCACTGATGATTAGTCATTACAATGACTGGCTGGAGAACATTGTGAAAAAGCAATCATTGTGGAATAGGGCTAGGATGCAGCATCAGAGTCATCCAAAGACAAGGGCAATGTGAGAACATACTATTCCTGTGCAAGTGCCAAAACTTTAAAAAACTGCAGTCAATCTGCTGAAGAAATAGAAAAGATTATAACAAAAACAACAAAAAGTGTTCATGATGAAGCACAGCAGGAGAAAGGGAGTCTGAAAGACTTGCTGTGTAATTATAGACTCGAAGAGAATTTTAAACAAGGAAGGGGGTGTGCATACAGATCTATTCACGCATGAAAAGAGAAACGTCCGGAAAGAAGAAGTTTTGACCATAGAGGAAGARCCATCAGTGGAGCTGCAGACTTAAATTCTCCTCACCACTGCGAGTATAATGCTACTATGGGATGATTAAGSTGCATGGAGTTCATATGTGGGTATTAATGTGCTGAAAGGAAAGGAATAGTGAAGATTCAGGAAAGAAGAGATGTGGAAAGAAGCCAGGATGTCTTCTGCTGAACTTTCAGCTTTACTTTCCCCCTCTGCTTTTCCAGCTCTCATTCATCTTCTTATTATACTCCCTTCTTCTCTTGTAGCTCTGCAAGGGATGGGAGAGGTAGGAAGGACAGTGCAGCATGCAAGACAGCCCTATTGTCCCYGCTCCTCGATAGTCCCTGGACAAAGGTGCCCGTAGAGAAAGCATGTCCTGTGTACTCCAACACACCTGCATGGTCTGTGCTCCACACCACCATTTTTCCTCTGCCTTGCACTCCCTGCAGTGATGTAAATTCATATTGGAAAATGTAGCAATGAACATCTGAGATGTGGGAAGGAAAATCCTGCTCRGAGGCTTGTTTGAATGGTATGAAGACCTAAACTCCTGTCCCCAACTCACAAGGAAAATTCCCTTTTGGCAAAGTGAGGTCTCTCCCTGTAATGACACTGACAGTTTCATCCATAGTTGTTCCTAGGTGTCTCTACTAAGGGACAAAAAGTCTTAGCCACATGTACCATACTGCCCACAAGAACAGAGAATAAGCGAGAGACACTCTCCTYGAGGACCAGCATCTCCCTTCCTCCAGAGCCAGCTCTGGAGGTAGAGCAGGAATTGAATTTTTGGTACAGGAAAATAAAGTAGGTGGTAATAGGGACATCAGTTCCTTCATCTCAGTTCTTGTGTTCCTTAATCATCTGACAAATGGGAATCTTGATGCTCTAGCAGAAACATCATTCCTTCTTTGTGAGGAGACTGTGATAAAAGGAGTCATCCTGGTGGTCCATGCTGCCAGACTGAACCATAAAAGCTTACACATTGTTCTCAGAAGAAAAAAGTCAAGAAATTTTTATTGCTGCATAAAGACCATATCTTGCTAAACTTTCTAACAAAATAATAATTACATGCTATGTGTTTCTTTCTTTATAAACAAGGCTAAAAGATGACTTCATCTGGGGATGGAATGAAGTGCAGAGAAGCAGTGATCCAAGTGGATGACTACTGACTATGTGTTTTCAGCAAATACATGTGTGTGCTTTAAATGTCAACATTCCGCCCACTTTTGCACTCAATTTCTTTGACATTCAAAGACTTTTATGTTTAAGGTCAGGAGTCTCCTGGACTGACTGACCTCTTGCATAACAAAGGCAGGACCAAGAATTTCACCACTGGAGTTTTAAGATAACTTACTGGTTGAACTATGTTGCTTTAGAAAGCTATCCAGAAAGTGATTTTGTTATATATTTTATGGTAAAGTGGTATAATATTCTGTCTTGAAGGCAAAATTCAGTGCCTTACTCTTTCATCTGAATTTGCTTGGATTTCCTGGCAGATACTGGATTTTGCTGTGAATTTTTCTGATAAATAAAGGCTTGGATTTCCTGGCAGATACTGGATTTTGCTGTGAATTTTTCTGATAAATAAAAGCAGGCACTTATGTCAGAAATCTTTACTCAGCTTGACCAAGGCCTGATATCTAGAGGATTTCAAACTTTCTCTTGGTTGAACTAAAGTGATTCGCTGCWTTCTCTCACATCCATGAACTCAAGTTGAATGACATTTGAATATTTAGAAGTCCAAATACAGAGTAAAATACACAGGAATAGCTATTGCAGCAGATTAGGACTTGACCATAGTGTTCACCATAAAGCTAGTTTTCCAGAAGAGTTGCTCTTTCTTATTTTTTCCCCAATGTCTTGAGCATCAGAAAGTGATCTGTCACTGTGTTGTCACTGCAATTGGTAGTTAGGTACAGTTAGCACAGACTTATAGTCATCATRTCGCCAAGTCTGGCATTACACACACACATCCTTTGGGGCTGCCTAAAGACCTAGAAATTCTGCTCTACGCTATTGCTGTGGATAGCTATAAGAGTAGCAAATTCAAGAAAAAAAAAAGAACCTATTTTTTCAGTCTTTCCACCGAGGATGTGATCTTCTCCCCTCTCCCCTTAATCTTCAACATGTTGAAATCCAGTCTATCAGGTCTCCATGGATCAACACCATTGGAGACATCCCCTGCCTTATCCTCCACTGCCACTGACCCATTCTCTGAAATAGTGAACAATTCCATATCCAGCAGTATATCTACTTTGCAGGGAAGTAATTTTTCACCTATAACTTCAGCACCTGAATTGTGCTGAGTCTGCCRTACACAGCTGCTGGCTATGACTGCTGTGCTCAGACCAGAGAGTAATCTGGCAATCTGSAGCGAAAATGGAGTCCTAAGACTAGATCTATTAGTATTATTGCTACACAAATAATTGCTTCATGTCACCTTTCTGTACCCCTCAAAATAACTTCTGAGCAGCTGCTCTGGTACAAGACTCCTTGGGGGAGGATATACTGGGGAAAGCAAATTCTGAGCACATCTGATTAGCTTTCAAGGTAAGGTCTTTTTAATGCTGTGCAATTTCTAAGTTTACTCTTACAATCTCTTTGAAATGGAAGATTTAGAAAATGATGATGCATTTTTTGAGAGAGTTTGACTTTAAAGGAATTGGTGCACTGACTAACTTCAAACTGAATCTCACTACATATTGTTGAATGCAAATGAAATCTCAGAATGATGTGCAAAAGTTAAACAAATGCCCAAAGTTAACAATTTAGGATTTTTTTTGGTCTCTGTTCCAGTGCAGAGCGCAAGTTAAATAAAGAACTTTACTTTTTAATGAAACTATTTTCAGGTCATTGTCCTAAAGACTATGAATTAGTCACACACATCATATTTCTGTTCTCAAAACTTTTAAAGAGGCTCAAGAGGATTTCAGTCAGGAGAACTGTAAGCCCAGAAAACTGTGCACTGGGAATTTTCACTATTGAACACCTTCTGGAGCAAGACAACTGAGCGTCAGTCCCAATGTCAACATTTGTGTGAACAAAGGAAGAAAGCGAACCAAAATCTCTCAAGTCCTGAAAGATTTCTATCATTTAATTTTCTGCAGGGCGGTTGACTGTAACAGGCAAGCTGGCAGGTTTTCCATGTTATCTTGCCAGCCTGCTTCAGCACCCATCTTGAGAAAATGAGCTTAGATTAGAAGCTAGCTCTGGTGCTGGTCTCACCTGGTCTTCTGCTGTTTCTATCAGCAAGATTATTTATAAATATCTAATTTACTGGTGGTGATCTTGTTATGGTGTGGGTGTCTGTGCTTCAGAATCTGGATTAAGGTAGAATTATCAAAGTATGACATATGTCCTTGATAAGGGGAGGTCAATGCTATTTGAATTCCCCTTCTCTCTTTGCACAGAGGTGCAATTCATTAGGGGCTCTAAATATATAAAYGAGATTTATTCCTTTCATTAGTCTCAGAATAAAAATATTGTTAAACWAGTTGGGTTGATCTCTGACAAAATACAGGCCCTAAAAGGTTTAGCCAGTGATTTTCCTATTCTGTCTAATAATACTTTTTAGGAAAACACCAACTACCAAGGCTGAAACCCTTGCATGAAGGAGAACTTCCTGCATATGGTGGACGTTTGTGCAAGTTATTAAGTACTCTTAGACAAAAACAAAACACTCCATATCTTATCATGTGAGAGTTTTCCTAGCTTCAGCTTCTCCATGACCACATTATGGAATAGAACATGAGCAGAAAACTGGAGGGCTTGATTCACTCCTGTGTATCAGTGAGATCCAGAGCCAGCAAATCCTAGCACCCTCATGAGAGAGATTAAATTTTATTTTCCAGGCTTAATCACCTGATCTGGGTCAGAGTTATAAAGGTTAACTTACCCTGTTGTATACATCACTTGGCAATGTTATTGCTTTTACCACAAATAATGATTTGAAGGGGAATATCGTCTCCTTAATGTTTATATGCTGATAAATAAATAAACATTAATGAACTACAATTGATTGAATGATCTTTACCTGTCAGTGAATGGTATATTTATTTGGAAAGGTCTCACTTTTTGCATTTTCCATGATAAGTTTCCAAGGAAAATACCCTGCAGTTTCACATTCCTGTTATGTCGTGTTTTCATCTCCTTGCTCTCACTGCAATAGAAAATAGAAATCTCTATAGCAGATCAGGATGCTAGCAAGCTAAATGTTGAACCTGAAATTGTTTAAACATAAGGCCCTGTTTACATTTATTTTTTTTACTTGAGGTCTTACAACAACCAATGGAAGAGCTGAGAGTGTTTGAAGGTCTAGGATGTAACTAGGATATCACAATGTAGTGATATCTTACCCTAGGAGAGCTTCCTTCATCTTCACTAATGTAACTAGTCGTGGACATCAAGGTACCCCTCAGCAGTATCAACACAATAGGAGATGGAGGATTTCAAYAGTAGCCCTGGAGTCTTGTTTTCTTCTCCCCTCTGCCTACAATCTTAAAAAGTATTTATTTCAAAGCAACTTTTTTTTTTTTTTTTTAATCATTGCTGTTCCTGTAGCCCCAAGAGCATTGAGTAATGTGGAAGCAGCACACAGTGAATCATACGGTGCATTTAGCCAAGATGCTTAGCAAACTCCATGGATTCCCCATAAGGTCTTCCCATTATCCGGGGATTGTTCTCACGCTATACAAGCGGTAAACTTAAAGTCACATCTGCTTTGCTGACCTTGCCTGACGACTGAACATTGTTTGCATGTACTCTGGCTTGGAACACTCTGTATAGCTCCTGTGTTGAAGGGGGAAGGAAACATCTTTCTCTATTTCCTGTGTCCTGTGTGAACTTTTCCATTGTAAAGGAGTTTTTAAAAAAAGAAATCGACTGGAAATCAATATCTTCCATCTGTTACACCCATTTAAAATTCACCACAGAAACTTTGTGGTCTTCAGGCACTACAGGAACTTTTATAAAAAAGGAAACCAACAGATAATGGATAGGGGGGAGATTGGAGAACAAGTATAATCATTGCACATTGGATAACCTATTATTTGTGTTACTAAAGTGTCTACTGTAAAAGACTGTGGATGTATCACTTTCAAGACAAACTGAAGGCTACAGAAGAAGCTAAAAGCAAACTGACTTTTTAAAAACAAAATTGCTTGTGGATAACAAAATGCACACTCAGCCTGTCGCATTTCTAAGATTCATATCACATTGTGTTAGAAAGTTAGACACACACTTATAACAGAAATTGTACCATGGGAAAATTGCAATTTAAACAGAGAAGACAGATGAAAGTCTGAGTGAGCATTGTCTTTTCTTCTATTTTTGTAGGAGCCTCAGTTATCAAACTAAAGGCTTAGATCCAGGAAAAGAGTTAGATGCTCTCTATAGGATTTATCTCAGCTCGATAAGACTTGAAGCATGGGACTATATCCAACATTGTCTTTGAGAGGCCTTCCATGGTTGACGGAGGGGAGAAAGAGTGAGAATCATCTATAAAGTGGTAGATACTTCACCCAATCTAGGATATAACCAGTCAAGCTCTGGAAGAACATCTCTCTTTCTCTACTGAACTTAGGTTAGATAACTGTCTTTGCCAGAAGGTTTACTCTAAATGGAGTGAAAGTCGTTGAATGAACACTAAACAGAGTAACAACATCTAACTTGGGGCCTCCTGACTCCTGAGCTGGCCCCTTCAGCCCCAAGTGTTTCAGGCCTCTAATACACTTAGGAAAAATAGATGCTTCTGAATAGGACACTCAATGGCTAGCAGGCTGAGTGGGGTAGACTTCATAAGTTACTCCAAAGAGAGCTGTGTGTCTTAAACTCTCCTCTTTCCATAGGTTTGGTGTGCAGCTCAGATACAAGGAGGCCTTTACAGAGCTACCTTACCTGGCACTGATATGTACATTTTTGCTTCTAAAAGGTTCTATCCATCRTCTTCACAGAAACATACAGAATCACAGCAGGGTCACAGAAAAAAGACATAATTGCTGCTCTCTTTCAAGCTTATTCTGAAAAGTAGAAAACCTTCCAGCCCCTATTATCTGTGGGAATTCAGATTCTCCTGTCCCACAAGGCTCTCCTAATGGCTTTGCCAGTAGACAGACTACGTGTTGGGGAGACAAGGGTAAGCATTCTTTACCTATTGTATTGAAACTGTGCCTTTATGCACTAAATCTGGAATTAAATCTTGTTTGGATCAAAGAGGAGTAGTAGTAGGAAGGACATCTGCTAGCCAAACGATTAGGGCTGTCGCCTGAAATGGGGAGGCTGCTTTCCAGTTCCTGTTCCAAGGGCTATTTATACCTTTTTATCTAATGTCTTTTAAAAGATTGATAAAGATTACGTGGTGTCCTTCCTATGTTCCACAAATAGGTTGGAAGGCCTGGAGCTAAGATATCAACCAGTCTGTGCTGGAGAGGCAAAAGATAGAGCCAGTTTGGAGATCAAACATCAGTTCTGTCCCCACATAATTGTAATTATGTGACAGAGGGGCAGGAAGTCTCTCACTTTTGGATTTTCAATCTAGCAACATTTGCTGGAATAACACCAAGTCGCACTTAAAGACCAAAAAAGATCACATGGAGACAAGCTGCAAGAACAAATTTCTTTCCAAAGTAAACCCTTGTGGAATGAAACTCGAGCTTCCGGTCATGGGAACGTCTTATACAATGAATTCTTACAGAACAGGGGACATGGAGATGTTGGGATGACATCTCCCATGCCTTTGGGACATGGATCTGCAGTCTACAGACTATCAAATACATAATTTTTGCCTTATGTTAAAGGCCTTCCTTTTTCTCTTTCATTGATGGAGGGAAAGTTAGAAACCTGTCAACCAAGCTTGGTCAACCTAAAGCATTAATCAAGTCTTGCTTTCAGTGTAAAATTCATCTTGAAGATATCTAATTCTTTTAAACAAAGCTGAACTAAGAAAACATATATGAATGAAATAAAAACCATGGGTATTGTTTCTAGTTTGTGACTCTGTTAGAAGAAAAACCCAACTTCTGGCAAGGTTTATTAACAGTTTCACAGACATAAAATATGTGCCACACGTGCTCACAGGTATGCTTTCCTGCTAATGTTCAGTGAATTACAAGTTCAAAAGTAGACTTTAAAACATATTAAATCAACTCTTTCTGATTTCAGAGTACAGGATTTTATCAGCTGTCCTTGGACCTTCCGTACAAGACCATCGGTATGTATATGTGGAAGACGGCTCTGCAGTGGTGTGTTATTGTCATGTGCAGAGATCTCTGGAAGATTTTAAAAGCAAGGTCTCGGACACGGAGAAACTGAAAAAAGTTTGGAACAGGGAATAAATATGTACTCTAAAGGAAAATGGAAGTGGAAGAAATCTACACAGTGCTTTGCTTGGAGAACAAGGACCTGGCTAGAGTGTGAAGCTTTGAGAATAAGCACAGTTATCATTCATATAGCATCTTTAAAGGCAAAGAGCTCTGAATTTCTTTACTGATTTTACACAGAATAACTTCAGGTTGCACAGACACGCTGAAAGATAAATCTAAAATGTATTTCTGGAATAGCTGTTTCTAGAATAGGCAACCTCAGCACTACAATCAGGATTACTCTCTCTTCTGAGCATCAAAAGATKATTTTTATCCCACATCTTTTGTGGGATAGATTTTGGCTGTATGAAATGTGGTATCTATGGGACTGTTTGCTAGCACAATTTATCTTCAAATCCTAGTCCTATCTGTTCTTAAGATGTTGTAAAAAGTATCAGATCCTGCCCTAACACAAATAAAACTAACTTACATAAACAGACCTAGATTAAAGCTAAGCCACTAATCAGAATTAATTTTATTTGTTCATGTAAAACTTTTACCAATTAACTTAAAAACAAARATCTATTTAAAAGCATGAAAGCTGCTAAATTCCCCTTTCAATAATACATTTGTGCTTGCCATAACTGAATTGTATGTATGAATTTAGTAAAAAAAACAGATTTCCAAAATAACGTCTCTTATTTCCAYGTATGTGCTTGCATTCACGCAGAAACACAGTTTTATTTTTCTCTCAACCCAGAATGATCATGTCGGTAAGGATGCACATACTTTTTCTAATGGAAAAGCCAAAAATCACTAAAAAAAAAAAAAGGTTGACAGGGCCCCAGAGAGATTGCTTTGTCCCACTTCTAGAGGTGTGAAAATCCTGTCCTGTTTCCAAGGGATTTCTCTTGCCATTGGTGCTCGGACTCCCTGTAGAGACAGTTTTACCCAGAAGGGTTTTGTCAAGCCGCAGGGCAAACTGATTCTAAGGCYCAGGATTTTGTGCACGGTTTGTTTTATAACATGCCCTCTACAGTGATAGAAGCATAGTTTTACCAATTAAAGTAATCTATGAAAGCCAGGAAGTGGGGAGGACTCTTTGTCCCCATGGCTCTCCCTGTCCCTGCTGAGGTTTAATAATGTCAAACATAGCTATGAAGTTAGATGTGGTGCTGTGGCTCCCGCAGCGTGGCTATTTGAACAGCTGCAGACTCCTGGGAAAGGCCATCCATACAGCTCATCTGCTACCATCTGACCATAAATATTTGGAATTAACTGGCTTAACCACAGAAAGTATCAATTAAGGTGGACCTTGGCTCTCCAGATCGGATAAGACACGTTCTCGAACAATTGCTGGCTTTCCACCCGATAGGTTCTCTCCCACTACGGAGGATGCTAGACCGTGCAGATAACATCCATACTGCACCTGCCCATAAAGGTCCACATTACTGACTGGACCCAAGTTGAAGGAATAGGATTTGCTTGATGTTGCACCACCACATAGTCATCACTTTTTGTAYGAGTCTTCAGCTTTGTGATATACTACTCGGATGACTCACAGCCTAGTACAGGCTTAGTTCTCTGTTGCATGTCACGGATACAAACCATGTAGGATGATTTAAATTTCCCTAAACATGAAAGTTGTCAAGTAAAGAGTTTGATATCCTACTAGTCATTGGATCTAGGAAATGCTAAATTCCCTGTTTTCTTATCAGCTCAGTTAAGCAAGAATCATATAGTTGTATAACCTGTAGATTTTACTGACTGACTGATAAATCTAAATAATAATTATAAAAGGTTGCCACTTTCCAAATTCAGTCTTATATCTTATAGAYAATAGAAATTCACTATAAATAAACAATTGGATTGTGTTTTGCAAAAGAAGCCCACAGAGAAAGGCATATATYCCAGTGAAAACTGCCTGATCTTGTGGAATCTGAGGTTGCCTTTTCAGTTACTCAAGATAGGAGGTCAGATATGAGGCTACATCTTTATTAATGTTTTTTCTGTCAGGAAAGCACAATCAACTGGTAAATGAGAACTGCACTATCATTAGCATTTACTCATATAGAATTTTGCTAAAATTGACCACAATCACTTTTCATCTCAGAACATGCAGAACAAGATTATCCTTAAAAATAAATGAAGCTATATGAGATTTGCTGTTTTCTATGCATCAGTCAGTTTTTCTAAATAGATCATAACTACTCAGAAAATATATTCTAACTACTCAGATATTGTAATGGTTAGGTCATGAAAGTGTCTAGACACACATTTAGATAGACCAACCAGTGCTTTACATTTTAAGAAGTCTAGCTGAAGCTTTCTGTATCCATCAAGTACTCTTACATGTTTCTGCTATTTCAGAAAACTCCTGGAGCACAAGACTCCACCCTGATGGACAAGCTAATAAGAGAGAAAGACTCACCCAGGTGGTGTGAGATGACCACCTCATGCACAGCTCCAGGGGAACCAGAGTGCTAAGGTCCTCCAGCTGGAAGATCTTAGAGAGGAGAAGGTGGAGGCTTTAACCAAATAAGTGTTTTTCAAGTTTAGAAAAACAAAAAGAAGTAAAGCTCAGGGGAACTTCAGAGGACATGGAACAAGTTATTATAGCTTTAAAGCATCCAGCAGCCCCCTTCCAGATTTCAGATAGTCTGTGCTCAGCCAAAAGCCCTTGCCTGAATGTGCAGTTTACACACCAAGAACTAAAAATATAATTTATCTCAGGAGCTTAATTAGGGCTAATATCATCACAAAATGAGCACTCTTTGGGGTTTAAAAAAAAAAAGAAAAAAAAAAGAAAAGAAAAAGAAAAATAGCCTGAAGTAAAAAGCCTGTCTCTCTTTCTCTCTCTTTTATTCGGTGAGAATGGAGACAGCTCAAACAAACCTGCACTCAAGCAGCCACAAAGAACCAGGGCATCTCATGGCCCAAAGCTTTTTCCTTTTTCTTCTTGTAGCCTAATACAGGTATTTTAAGTCAGAAGTTCTTGACAAGAATTGATTGAAAACACTTTAAACATTTTCAAATTGTTCTCCCACTTTGCACACTATAGGGATTATCACAGAATAGCTAGACTCAGCCATGCTTCACAGTCAAAAAAAAAATTAACAACCTGCAAATATTTGGTAATAAAGACTCACCACATATACGTGGATCAGGTGAGCAAAGGACTAAAAYTGCAGACCCTTCTGTCTCTAAATCATGACCTTGGTCTCTGTAGTTACCTTCATCATAATCTTTTCTAAAGATGCTAGATCTTCTGGGCTTTGTTCATGAAACTCTCATAGCTGTGTGTCTACCTCAGCAAGTCCTGTATCACACAAAAGCCTAAGGCAACTAAGGTCACTTGGAACCTCAATTCATTGACCAGATGCATCTGGTGCTTGTGGTGATGGAGTAGAAAACAATCTGTAGAATTATGTTGCATTTAAGGGGAAAAGTGTGTAGAAGAACCCCAAAGTCAGATTAGTGAGAGGTGCTTCACCTGTAGCTTCATGCTATGTTCCTCCTCCATGGTGTAACCCCTGTGGCAGATGTATCCCCAGCCAGATGATCAAACCCAAAGCTGTCTCTAGCCTACAGAAATGCAAAGCTTGAGAAGCCTGACTGGGTTACATAATTAAAATAAATCATGACAGGAGGAATGTTCGAAGCCATATTTATTCAAAATATTTAAACTAATTTACAAATCCTGTATAATTTGCCTTTTTTCGCCAATAGGTGGTGCCAATAATTTAGGCATTCACGTTTTCAGCTGGGCAAATGACTCAGAATAGATAATTCAGTTGTGCTGCACTGCGAACAGACCAATTTTAGTGAGGAGTTTTGCCCCTGTGAACTGCTAAAAGAAAGGTGGATTTTGTTGAGGTAGCCACAGCATCTAGGCAGAAAGCAGAAAACCCTTGTGCATTAGCAGAAAAGAGTCATACGGCTAACCTAGAATATGCTTCCTTTGTGTGATTYAGAAAACTTTGCCAGCTCCTTTTGACGAGGCTTACATCCTTCTGCACATTAATCAGCAGGGGACTTTCAGACATGTAAGTCAGTCTTAGCACTTGTGTTTGCACTAAGTCAATAGTAGTATGTCAGAGAGGTCGAGAAGCAATGTATTCATTCATTAAAAGGAAGTGTATCAAAAAATATCCCTTTGTCAGAGTCTTTTACATTAAAAGCCCGCATGTGGCATTTCTCTCGAGGCCCATGTCAATTTTAGCTGGACAGCAAAATGCCAGGGCTTTCTTTTGGAGGTTAGATATTAAATTCCATATTAAAAATAATTGATATTATTGCACTGAGTTTATTTTCCTGTTGTATTCTGATGGGTCTTGCCCCATTCCCATCACAACTTTTTGATCTTGGATCAATATTACAGTGTAATAAAYTGTCACTAATTACATAAAAATTAAGATAACCTTTGAAATATCTTTAAATAGTCTAAATATATTTTTTTTAAATATCAGATTTCAAGACAACATTTGTGGTACTGGATGGGAGAAGGACGGACTCGAGGATGCCRGGAGAAAATAGAGAGCCAGAAAGTAAATTCTAGAAGCCAATTTCTTCAGTTCAAAATTAATGGGAGTTCTACTTGGTCTTGGAGAGTCATTATCATTAAATGTCATTGAAGACAAGTCGATTGATGTCTGATCAGCAGTGTATAGAAGTGATCCCTTTTCCAGGCGGGAAGGGGCRTTAGAAAACCTCACAGGCTCCGCTTCAGCTGTTCCTGTGGAAAAAAATACATGAAGTTTTACTCTCCCAAACTGAATGGGGAAGAAAACCTCTCCTCTATAAACCTCTTACTTTCCTTAATTTGAAATCCTGGTTTTGTGCTACTCTCTCACAGACAACTTTGTAACTTCTTCGCATGGSCTTAGAGCTATCAACCAAAAATTAATGTCCCTGTGCGTGGGTCTTGAAGGGCAAACTGTGGTCCTCATGGCTTAGCCAAATCACAGCTACTGACCTATTACCTCAGGTGTCAAAGCTGGAAAACACAGAAAGTTTTGTTTTGTTTTGTTTCTTTAGTCTAAAATTAGTCTGTACGCCCTTCAAGGTCAAATCAGAAGGAAGACTGTACCAGACAGCTTTTACCAGCTTTCAAAAAYAAAATTGCACGTACATAGTGGCAGGGTACCTTTAGGGTAACAGCCATGAACTCAGCAGCCACTAATGAGAGAACATTGTAACATTCAGGAAATAGGCCTAGGGGTTATACAGCTCATGATCAGTGTGGAATGTRAGTGGAATCACAAGAGGCCTTGCAATGACGACTAAATCAACACACCTAATTGCTTCTACCATTGCTTAATATAGATCTGTATGTGCCTGGTCCAGRTCCTAAATATTTATTCTAGATTGCTTAACATAAATCAGAAGTGGGGAAACACCTTCAGCGGAAGGATCATATCTCAGGATTCAGACTTTCTTACCAGGACCCATGTTAGAMCTGCTACATCCATTTCTTTCCCACCAGTCTTCACCAGCTCTCCAAACTGGCCAATTCCTGAGATCTTTTTTTACATAATATGCTTCTGTCTCTTCAGGAACTGAACCCAGTGTGAAGCTCTTGCTCGTGGCACCTCACAGCATCAGCACACTAYGGGCATGCCCATAACCTCCGACAGATGAACTCCTGCTGTCTCCACCGTGCTCCAGTCTGGCCCTGTGTGAGCAGTTCCCCACCAGAGAGGCGTGCAGTCCAGTTTGCACAGCACGGAGGTGCCACAACAACTACGCTGTTGCTGGCTGGAAGCTGGATCTGGCTAGTGTTCATGACAGGRCATTGTACCAGCAAGACTTTTGGTCTGGGAGTTCCTCCTATGAGGAGGATGTTTTCAAGAACTGTCTTGCAACTCTGTCTCAGAGCAACAGTACCTTCTGCAAAAGGCCATGTAGATGTTCTCTTGTAGCCATGCTATGCAGTGAGCAAGTGTACCACAGTRCTTCAGGGCTTCTGTGCCCAATCCCAGTTCCACTTTCATGAAAGGAGACAAACAGAACTGTTTCTATCTCAGTTTCTTGCTTGTTTCTACCATTCTTTTGTTTCCCAAGTCCTTTCCATTACATTGGCTAAAGTTAATTCCATGCATAGAAGTCATCATTTCAGTATCAGTCTGTGGCTACTGTGGCTTTTCAAGCCAGACAGCACAGTAAATTTGAGTATTCAGCAAGTGTCAAGGGTATTCTCTTCCACTTTTCCATCTCCTAAGCTCATTTGCAATAAARCACAGTATTTCTTTTTTCACAGTTGAACTCCAAAGAATTTTGGTGCTGTAACCTTACCAAATTTCCAAAATAAAGCCAATCCAGTGTCCATGGCTCAAGTAATAAACTTGCCTAGACATATTCTTAATTAAAAAGGAATTAATCCAAATGGGCCTCTTGAGCACTAAATTTAAGGATGTTTTCTTTTAGACAGCTTCATATCTAGCCCAGTAGGAGCTGCTTTATTTCATTGTTGACTGAACTGTCTTGCTAACATAGCGTACCTCTGTATGGCTACTTCATATTTTTAACCTGTTTGAAAATATTAATAGTTCTTTACCTAGTCATATTTTTAAATGTTCTGTTGTCAACCTTGTGTTAAAATTGTCTGAGTTAATACTGAATTATTTCTTTTAGATAGACTTTGTGATGTTACAGCTACCTTACATTTTCCTTGAATATTGATCTCTCCAGAGTTCCCAGAGAAACTGTCTAGAGAAAATCGATAAGCCTCACTTGAAGAAAGGAAGAGGAGACTGGAGAGGTAGTGTTTTCAGATAAGTAAATTACTATGTTTATTCTTCAGAATGAAGAGAAGCAAAATGCAAAATTAAAGTCTGTGAGAACATAGTTTACAAAAGCAAATGAGCCTCTCTCACTCCTGCAGCAATATAATGCAAGAGCATAATGAGTGCGAGAGAATAATATGCAAGAGGTTCATGGAGCAGTGAAGGAAGTCATTATAAATGCGATTTAATTCTCTCTGTCAAAGAAAATCACTAATCATAAACTTTATTTTCTAAGTACACAATGATTGCAATAAAATACATGCATGAGAACTCTTGCATCCCTAAATATAGTAACTCAATACCAGCTCTTTTCAGTCTGTGATCCTATCTGGAAGCTATCAGATGAATAACCTCAGTCTCTCATATTTTACCATCTCAGAGACATAATACAGAGCAATAATTAGCTGTTGACATGAGATAACACTAGAATCTAGTTTTCAAAGTGCCAGAGGAGTTGTATTTTTCCAGAACTGAGCTGTTTGTTTGCCTGGGAACTTTTTCTCCCAGCTGGCAAGATGTGCCAGCTCCCTTTCGAGAGCCTGAATCAGAACAGCCTGATTTAGCTGAGCAATCCTGTAGATCCTGCCTTCTGCTGCTGCCGTGTGACTCCAAACTGCCCTTGCCRTTCTCTCTAAAGATCTCCACTAAACGTTTGTTGAGTTGCTCTTGCAAATGTGTCAGCTATATAGCAAAGGTGTCTTTTAAACCTAACAACACATCAGCCTAGCGTACTCGTCATGTTAGCAAGTCTGATATCCTTTGCCCTGCCAGGCTGAAACYACATCTTTTCCTCATGGTACAGTATGGGGTATAGCTGGGATGGGGTATAGTGAGACATCACAAGTCGCCTGCCTTCTCAGCCTGGAATATCCCATACCTATCGTCACGTTGTACCAAGCGATTTCTTCTCTCYTGCAGGTGAATGCATGTTGTGCAGTTAAGATTGTTGCTGAGATCTACAGACCAAAACACAGTTTGAGAAATGATCCTGTAACAAGGTGTATTGATGTGTGAACACATCTATCAAGTATTATTGCTTTCATTGTTGAGAACCTTGCAAGCTCCCGGGTCTGCTTTATCATGGTTAGCATGAATATGAACATTTGGCTCTCTATTGCTTATCGTGATGAGCAGGAGCATGAATCCCTGTCTTGACGATCAAGTAGCTATTTTTTACTGCTTGTTTTCTTAGGCTAAGTTATAAATATATAGAAAATACATACCTGTTGTCTTTGAGCTTTTTTACTGAACATCCAGCAGCATAAGGACTGTATCTGCACCATGGTACTTCAGTCCTCTCCAACTGTCCATGTTTCTGAGACAAACATTTTCAGGATAGTTCCAGTTTTTACTACATGTGAATTTAGCAATGTACAGCAGTGAGCTGTGGACTTCTATTAAGTGAATGATATATGAATCCCTAGCCTGGTTGTATTTGCTGTATATGAAGCTATCCTATGACCACACTGTCAAAATTAAGGCCAATCTTATACCAGACCATGACGTAACTCTATAAATCTTACATCAAGGCCATAATTTCCAGATTAGCTAAGACATCTCAGTTTGAAAGTACTAACATAACTAAGTATTTCAGCAGTCGAGAAATCTATTATGCGCCTAGATCAGCTGGTTAACTATCCCCATCACTACAGTCGGTGACCTTATTTCTTCTCTCCCATTCCATTCGCTAGATATTGTTATAGTAGTGTGGATGGAAGAGATAACTGATTAGCAATCTCTCTTATGGACAGCACACCAGAGAAAGGAACTACATCAGTTTACAAGTGCCTAAAGTACAGTGGATTTCCCAGGTCCCTTTGTACTGTTCCTGAGCCTGAAGGGATCTACCAAAGCTTCCCTCTGCCTAGCAAGCTCCTAGCTCTCACCCATGCCTTCTGTTGCCATAGCATGCGTAGGATGGAGAGGAGAGAGTGAGCTCAGATTTATTCAGTACTCTCTCTTTCCCTGAAGAAAGCCCAGAAGATGACTTCTCTTCATTGCTGTATCCAGATCTTTGACAGAAAAGCTATTTTGTGCCATTACCACTTGTTTCTAGGCTCCTGCCATGGTTAAACAGTCCTCAGAGAAGCAAAGATACTCCCAGATCTTTCCATCAAGGAGTAGGGCTAACTTTTCATCCAGCTCAATCTCCTCCTTTTAATCTGTAAACTTTTTGGGACAAGGTATTTGCTAATCTACTTTTGCTGTCTCCTTAACAGCTGGGACAAAGCAGACTCTGAGCCCAAGCACTAAGGCCCTATTTCTGAACTCAAGTCTTGTGCACATTCCTAATAGGTTTCTAAATACCCAAAGACTGGTAGACTTTGATTTAGTCTTTCCTYCTGGCCTCTGCTGATTCATCCTTGGAATAATACCAGGATAAGATCTGGTATTGTAAAAACACAAAATATAGTATTCCTTTGTTATGAAGTAAATCCAAAGATTTTCCTGACCCTAATCTCAGGAACACAATCAACATTGCTCCTCCTCCAATATCTTTATTTTGTTAAAAAAAATTCAAGTGAAAGATTTATAAGTCATGAGAGAAGATACAATGAATAGGTGGTCATATTTAGCATGTCTGAGAACAATGGTAGCTTTTGGGGTGAGTGTATCCATTCTGCTGGTTTCCCAAAAGAGAACATTTCCCAGTGAAGGATAAAAACATCTGGGATGTCTTTAGGACTCAGAATGTCCTTTAGGATATAGACTTGGCCCTTAGAAAGCAGAAATTTGTAGAAGAATGAACCAGATGAAATATCCTAGAAAGTCAATGTACTTCTTGTGCTGGTCTGGTACAGTCTGTTCACAGCTTATGGAAGCAAAAAGAGACCTCATAAAAAGGTCAGCTTGGAAAGAGAGGAAATAGGCCAGTTCCCAGGGGACATTTTTGTCAAACTTCCAAGAATCCAAATGCAGTTTGGTCTGAGAATGGGCCATGTTCAACATGATAAACTTCTAGAAATAATAGACAGGCAAGTACTTTTTCACTACGAATTTTTCTTCCCTCTGAGCATCACATCATGGTTGTTCTGACACTCTGCAGGAGCTCACTGCCTCAGCCACTTCACCGCATCTCTCCCAACTATTTCAGCTTATCATCCAAACCTATGTTGTCTTTTTTTTTTTTTTTTTTTT
>NW_028186546.1:2004526-2032109 GCF_003343005.1 Rhea americana
AAAAAAAAAAAAAAAAAAAAGAGCCAAACATCACAGGAGGTCCCATGTTCCTGAGAATGTTCATTTATTTAATTGCTTTACAGTAGTCTGTGAGTGCAGACAGAAGAATGAAAGGAAAATGTTATGGTTCACAATCAGCACAGAGCCAGTGGACTTGGAAGATTTTTTTCTCTGGAAGTAGAAAAGAGATGATGGGTACAGGCAGGATACCCATGACTGAAAAAGGTATTGGAATAAGGAACAAGATAGATGGATGAGGAGAATAAGAAAAAATAATCTGGTGAGACCCCAGCAAATAACACCAGCTGAGCCTGGGAGGAGGCCTAGTTGCATGGGTCCTTTCCCACCATTAGCATCTTTGGTCAGAGACCTGGATCAGTTTTAAAATGCCAGTTTCCTGATAACGAGTTCAAATTGCAAAGCAGAAGCAGAGTTCATAAGTTACTTTCTCCAGTTTTTAGACTACAAGACTGATGTCCTGACGTAGCTTTTGGAGCTGCTACCCACTCAGGTATTTGGGAAAGGTTTCTTCTTTGCTCACGCAGCTGCTGTGAGCTCYCCTTCAGCCTTATGCATCAGTGGGAGATGCTGGCAGTGTCTCACTGCCCTGTTGTGTCCTTCATTCAGGCATCTGACGTGCACCATCCTTATCGAACAGATCCTTACAGCATCTTTGCACAATAGGGATGTGTAATATCACGGTTTTGCACTTGGGAAGATGAGGCAGATGAAGGGCACGAGCACACCAGGAAGAGCAGACCTTGCTCTGGGAAACCGCGGAGCTGCAAGCGTAAAGATCACCACATGCATAAATTGACAATTGAGAGACTTCACATCCCAGTGTCATCCAACTGGGTTTATAATGTCTTGCTCAAGCTCTCAACATATCGTGTGGGTGGGATCAGTATCTCAGGAATCTCAGCAAGATGTCCCACCTGGGGAGAAAATGTGACCTAGATCTTCAGAGTGCCATTTACTCCATAGAATCAGCATAGTCTCTGCCTTACTCAAAACTAGATGCTGAAGAAACAGCTCAGCTATTAGAGTTATTGCCCTGGATTTTAGTTTTGTCTATGTGGGTCATCAGCTCTACAAATGAATAAAAACTTAGTGTACTGTGCATTTTACGGGCTCTTCACATTCATGTGCAAGATAACAGCAAGCGTGCTGCTCAGCATGCTGAATGGCCTGGAATGCCAAAGTATTATTATCAGTAAGGACMTATTTCTCTTTCAGGTTGTGCTTTGGTAAAATATATTGTACTCAGGAAGACAAAAAACAAAACAACCGCCTCCTCACCAAATGCAAGAAAATCTATATGCCCACTTCTTATCTAGTGCAACTCAGCATATCTTCAGTGACAAAAAGGACAAGAATCTGGCCCCAAATTAGGGATTTTTGATTTTCTAAAATAGGAAATGGAAAATGACAAGCCATGAATTAGAAGTATATGCAAATGGTGTAATTGCTTATTTCTGACAACAACTGAGAATTGGCTGAGTCTAAAGTCCAAAAGGTCTCAAATGAATTATCCCTATTTTTTTTTCCAAAAACAATATTATTTTCATGGATGCTATTGGAAATACATGAGCCCACCAAGAACGGCAGTTGCCTAATAAAGGGAGGAGAGTGCTGCTTGCAAAGCCTGCTTGTGCAGATCGAACATATTTTTGTCRTATAACGTCACCAAGCTGAGAGATAGTGACCTGGGTGACACCTGGAGGAGATATACTTTGTCTCCTGAATCGTCTTATTTTGTTCCTTGTCCTCAAATCTGCATTTCCAGTCTGCAAGATCCCAATCTGCGTCATTTCTCATTTGCATGAGTGTGTGGGTTTCTGCAGCTCTCACTGTAGCCAAGAGGATTTTACTGAGGAAATGGAAAATGCTGCTTGCTGGACGTACAGAGAGTGAATATTCCAGCTGGCACTGTTTTCTAAGAGTACGAAAAATTTCCATCAGGTTCAGAACTACCAACCCATCCTCTCTGTGGCAGGACCCATACAAGTACTGAAAGTATAATGCAGTCTGCATAAAATTTGGGGGTGTGGAGGGGCTTATGGGGAAGGAACAGGGACATCTTGACAAGGTGACATCAGCCCAGAAGATAAGATGGTGCTGTGCCCTCTCATTACTATGAGAAGAGGCCTTGAGGAAACTGCAGATACAGATCCCTCCTTTGGGTTGTCCTGGGACTTGTTAGGATTATCTCCTAAGCTGCAAAGGGTGTAAAGCTCAGTCCATGGCTGAGAAAAGCTGCAGTAACTTTTCCACTAGATGCAGATTGGGTCATCTTGCCYTAATTACATTACCTAAACTCGGGTAATGGGGAAACTGAAACGGAGGAGTTCTACGCTATATACGGGGTTGTATAACTGTGGAGTTATGTATCAGACTCAGAGAAAAAGGGACCAGCATCCATTGGCCATTGCAGACRGACAACCTCTGTGGCAAGGCAGATTGAACTCAAGACAAATTATGCTAAAGACAAGTAATATAACTGATCATCAGCCCTCTGACACCTCTCAGGAGGGAAAGGGTCAGCAAAGTACAAATCCTATCACTCCTGCCAGAAAGCATATCAGCCAAACTATACGAATGAACAGYGTGAAAAGCTGCTGCTGGAATTAGTATGGGCTTGCACTGACTCACCATTGCCAAGACAGGATTTCCAATTATTGTAGTCCTTGTTCCATTTTCTGGAAGCTATTATGGCTGAGAGAAATCAAAAATTAATATATCACAAGGTCTGGCAGGATATGAGGAGTTCCATGTTTATTGTACATCCATGATCCAAAATCAAAATGGTCCAGAAAGTGGATAATCATTCRTTTTCCTTCTCCCCTTTGGCAGAAACCCAAGCTTCAGAGTTTGATYCTGAGCTCTCTAATTATCTAGGTGGTAGATACAATACTCCATTGTAAAGTATGTAGGTCAGGCTTTAAACCTTTGAAAATTCATTGGTTATTTAACTTATTGCAAGAATTTCTATGTGGGATTTCTTACTAACTTAGAAGGCCTTAGAACCCAGGTTAAATGAATGATACATTCCCTGTCTTGACACAGCTTCTCAGGACTTCTTTTTTCCCACATTTGGACTCCCTGAGAGCTACTGCAAGAAGTTCATCATCTGCGTATAAAACAATGAATGATTATTGTTTCAACCAAAATTCAGGTAATCTCTTTAGCCCTGAGTCCATATCTAGACTATCTACATTTCACGTAGGTACTTAAAGGATGAGGAAACACTGATTTTCTCACTCTGAGAGAATGAAAATTACACTCACTCTGGAGTCTGGGATGTTACTCCTGTTAATGTTAAAGCCCTCCTTCTCTTGACTATTTAAATCTGCCTCTTGTTGCTTCTGGCAGTACTTTGCAGGGTTGCAAAAATRTGTGAGTATTTGATCCAAAAGAGGATTCTCTAGGAAAATAAAAGAAGAAAAAGAAAATATGGAAAAGTTACAACTGGAAAATCTCAAGACACATTTCCTTACACCTCCTTTAAGTCATTTTCTCCTTCTCAGGTATAACCACTGATGGTCTAGAAGACTGAAAGTATGGTAGTGTCACCGTCATCTCTTCATAGAAATACTGGTAAATGTGCTTGCTCAGAGACCTAATGGAGTTGTTGAAAGCCACCCAAACAAGCAYAGAGCAGACTTGTTTATCAAGTGCTGGAAGGAAACCAGGAGGAGGTTAAGGAGAGAAAAAAAAGAGGAGAATAGCTGTTTGCAGGAAAAAAAAAAAAAAAAAAGGTATTCTTCCTAAGTCTGGGAGGCAGTTCTCATCTGCAGAGTGAGTTGGCATTGCCTTGCTGCCAAAAGGGGACGTGTGCTGCTCCCTGATGTGCGATGCTGCTGCACAACTGGAGAAGACCTGCCCTCTGCCTTCGGTCCTATTTCCCTGCAAARAAATGCAACCAACTATGTTTGCAAAAGGAAACATGAGCATGYGTACTTTAAGGATATATGCCAGGAGGCATGTGTTTCTTTCTCTCAAAGGGGAAAGAAAATTTTAAAGGTGGGGTTCATCTCCTGTTGTTTTACAAATCTAGTAGTTAAGCATCTAGTCTAATTTTGTCACACAGGATCCCTTGCAGAAAGAGGAATGTGAGAGACTTGCAAAGGGTGGTCCCAACACTTTTGTTCTAAGGCTGGTGTTTCAAAGCTGAATTGTTTTCTGGAGAGATCTCTGACTCCCAATGATTTACAAGGCACCTGAGATTAAATATGTGGGATTATTTTTAGGATGAAAGTTTGGTGGGATGATTCCCATACATAGGTCCCTATTTAAATCGTATAATTTTCAACCTATGATGCATACCTGATTCAGCATCCTCTCCATTACCTGCAGAGGCAGCTTTAATATRGAAGTACTTAGTAGGTCCTGATCTGAGCTGCTTAGAGCTCTCTTCAACTGTGACCTAGTCGTAGACACAAGGACAAAGTTCGACACACAGTAAAGAATCTGAATGCCTCACGTAGTAAAAGCTGTGGAAAATGAACATAGGGGAAAACTGCAACCAGCCAGTTTCTCTTCTTTTTGGTACTTACTTTCTTCTTTAATAGAACACAAAGATCAAGGGAATCAATTATCTRCTCTTGATCATTGAATGTGGTTTGATGTCAGAGCTTGAAGGATACAAAGGCTTTGCAGAATGGGGAGGATTTTCAGGGCTTTCTAGACTGCCAGAATCTGCACCTCAATTCCCTTTTTCATTCTCTATGCCAGTGCTCCTCTGGTGGACTGAAAAAAGAAAATGTGAGATGAAGGAACGTAGATAATACCAAGACAATTAATATATATTTATTATATATTTTATATAATATAATCATATTATATATATAATATATATATAATTATATATAATAATCATTATATATTTTATATAATATATGTCATATCTTTTAAGCAAAACAAATAAAACCTCCCCTTTGAACTAGCCTAAGAGAACCAGCCTGTTCTTTTAGATTAATAAGAAAAAAAAAAAACAACTTTGTCAGGCCACAGTTYCCTTTATTGCCTTCCATAGCTATAAAGGCACTCCATGCTTAAGCATCTCCTAGCTTTAGGAGATAAGCTAAAACTCSTGTTTTAGCCACCAGCACCACAACCTGGAGCTTCCTGCCTTTATAGAAAGCAGGTTTATTGGGAAGAGGGTGCAAGAAGAGGAGATTCTGTTACAGATTTGACAAGATCACCTGAATCACATTTCCTACTCCCAGGAGAGCTGGTTCAAGATAAGGAAACTACCTGGACATTTTCCTCTTGCCAAGCTACATGTAGTAGTGGTTTTCATGCCCTTGCTGGAGAAAGGCATTCCATTGCTCATGTCACAGTCCCCCATGTTTAATGCTGTCCCAGCTTGGTTGTTCTCTTTCTTTGAAAATTTCTTGCTACAGAATTTTCCTATATAATAATCCACTGATTCAGGTTCTCTTTTTGAGATGCATCTAGGACTCACTCCTGTCAACAGTCATCCTTCTTGAACAAGGTTTTATCCTCAAGTGTTGGGTGAGAACTGAACTTCATTGCCTGCAGGTGCTCAAATAAAAAATACCATTTCCTGTAGATACATACGCAGGTAAGGACCAAGCTCTGCACTTCCTGGACTTTTTTGCTTCTCATGAGTTAATGAAAAAGTYTACCCAGCCCAGTACACAAGTTTATGTAAACCCCTGGGAGAATCTCCTGTTAGACCAGCAATGACTAAATGAAATAGATTGTGTTAAGACTCCATTAAGTACCTAACCGGTATGGAATGAGCAACCCAAAATGAAATATTTCCATAAAATTAAATAGTTACTGCCTCAGCCAGAGGTTTGCTCATAGCTRTTTCAGTTAGAAGCATTTATAGAATATAGTTTTTCCAATTTATTTTATGACTTTCATAATATACACAAATCCCCTATACATACATTGTAGAGAATTAAATTCTCATATCTTTTATGATATCTTTTCTTCCAATGGAAGAAAAGTCTTTTAGGAATCAATTGAGGTTTCCCACAAGAGGCTACTGACAGGCAATAACCCTGATCAGTTATGAGACTTTCAGTTCACATCCCACCAACCCACACCTAGCACTTCCGCATGTCAAAATTCAGCCAAAAGTTGTCTCTAAGTCAATGACTGCTAAAACACACTGCCACAAAACACATACCCCTGCACCCATGTTTTTTTGAAGAGGAAGGGCAGAGGGGCCACAGGCACTGGTAGATACTTCACCTGATTGCTGCGGATACCTATAGCAGTTCACACTGCTCCATCACTGATCTAGGCATTGTTYTCTTCAGCATTTTTTCCTACGGTCAAATGGCAGCTTCTGACTTCAGAGGAAGGCTCTAGGCAGCACTCACTAGTGCTAAGTCTYGTTACCTGTCTGGAAGGATATGTTGCAAGGACACCTGTGCCCCAGATATGCTAGAAAGGGACTGGGACCACTACCTAGGTCTGTGCTAACACACACTCACTCAGGGTGTTCAGTGAGAACTCTCAATGCACGTCACTGGTCACACAAGCCACGCAGCTTCCAGGAATTGTGTGTGGAGGGAGAGCAGAGCCACAACCAGCTCCTGCTGCGCACAGTCTGCCGTTCTAGCTATTGTCAAGGCTTCTGGAGAGGGAAATGGGCTTGGGGCAGGTGGATCCACTAGGCAAGGCATAGGAACAGACGCAGAGGCAAAGTCATCCCTCCCTCAAACATCTCAAGTCCTCTCCCCATCACATCCCAACCACYGGCACACAGCCAAAGCCACTACATCAGCCTTTGGGACTGCTGCCTACATTGACATCTGTGAGGTGAACAGTTTGTTGCTGTCAAACTGTGGCCAAAGTCCTGTTAGAAAAGATGTCTCACCCTTCCATTGGAAAACACAGTGGAAAAATAAACTCCACGCACTGTTCTAGTTGGGTGATAGCAAGGACTGGCCATGGTGGTGGGAACAAAGTGAGCTGATTTTTTTTCCTGCATTCCATGAATCTCTCTTGCTTTTGTGATAATATACTGTTTTGGCTAAATTTCCTGCACTTCTCTCGACTACACGTGGTTTTTGTTCATTGTGTGTCTACCGTATGAGTCTTCTCCCCACCTTGTACAGTAACTTTTATGGGTACAGAGCTGCCACCTGGCAGGTTAAGGATGAGTCTCTATGTGTCTGTGTGCACCTCCTTAGATATGTGCCTTGTACCWGGCTTCTAAGGGTCCTAGTTAGCCATATTCTTCCTGTCATCTACCAGCTTCTTCTARATCTCTGGGAAGTTCAAGTGCTTTCCATTTCAGTCATCTATGGAGTTCATCATGCAAGTCCTGTGTCATGAGATGAAGACGCTAGACTTAAATGGCCTGTAAACAGGCATGTTGTTGACCAGTCTTCATACTAAGCACTCTGGTCTGATTGGCATTTACAGGTCCATGAAAAAAAAAGATGAACTTTTTGTTCCTCTCCCATCATGAACCTATCATCTGTTTTGTAGCTCTTCATGCTAAGGCATATAACATAGCATTAACATGGGTCTGCATATGAGTGACCTTCCTTGTGGGTCAGTACTGGAACAAGCACTGTTTAGCATCTTCATCAATGACCTGGGCAATGAATGCATCTTGAACAAGTTCATAGACAATATGAGCTTGAAGGTAGTGACTGTAAAGACTACTGTTCAGAAAGACCTCAACGAGACAGAAGATTGAGCCAAAAAGAACCACATGGAACTAAGAAAAGCAAATACAAAGTCCTGCACCTGGAAGAAGATAACCCCATGTGTCAGAACTGTTTGGAGAACATCTTTGCAGAAAGGGACCTGTGGTTCCTGGCAAACAATAAGTTGAATGTGAGCCAGCAGTGCACCTTTATGGTTATTTCCCTTCATTCAGCATGCATGAGGTTGCACCTYGACTTCTGCATCCTCTCTGGGAGACCTCAGTGGAGTGAGTTCAGGAGCTAGCGTATAAGATATGACCTAGGGAGCCTACAGTATATGAGAAGAAGCTAAGGCAGATAGTCTTAATTAGCTTTGAGAAGGCCAAAGATGAATATACTGTCAGTTTTCTGGTTCAAATGGGAAGCTAAGAGAGAAAATGGAGCCAGACTCTTCTTAGATATGCACAAAAGCAARTGGAGATATAACAAGATTGAAAGAAATACCTGTTCACTAGTCTTGTACACAGAGTCTAGTCTATCTTTGAAAATTTCTGAATCATCTGAATCACAATCTACTGGAAAATCTCTGTAGGAAAATGGATATTAGCTTCTCCATTTAAAAAATGTTTCAATTATTGCATTTGGGATTTTTGCTTTTGTATTCACAAAGTTAAACCATTTCTCTCTTCCTTCCTATCATAACTTTGCAACCTATGTTAATCTTGCAGTGCAAAGAAATRTCACCATGTACACAGAGAATAAAAAAATCATTCAACATGCTTAAACTGCTTAAATGAATTAAAACAAAAAATTGTAGCCCAGCTTTCAGTCTTTGATGCGATGAAGGAGCATTCTAGGAGAAAAAGGGTTGTCTTACCTTGCCAGAAAGTAAGATCTAGGAGCCAATTTCAAAACTGACTGGAGTTCCAAGCCTTAACTCAAAAAAAGCAAACCCTCTGTTTCATAAACATTAATAAAAAAAGCTAAATTAGTTGTAAAAAGTAATTTGCCTTGAAATTTCCTTCAGCCAAAGATGGGCACATTGTCATTTACCACAGATCATCTGACATGCAATGATTCAGTTAGCTAAGCTCTGTATGACTTTAAGGTAAGTCAGCTTTTGCAAACTCATTCTCTCTATGGTCCAAGAGCAAAAAGAGAGGCAATATCTGCAGAATGGATTCTGTACAAGGAACTGCTAACTTAATAAGTTCCTCTTTCAGGTTGACAAAGATGAAAGAAGGGAAAATGCTCTAGAATATTAGATCAGGAGTGAAATGGAAGGGTGAATGCTCATCTTCCCACAACATGTAGCTATCCTGAACAGCTACTTGCTGAACAAATTGTGAATGCAAGAAGTCTGGGCACTCCAAAATCTACAAGACCAGTCCTGAGAAYGGAAAGCCCCTGAGGAATATTAAATATGAAGACAAAGATTTTAAGTTCTTGAAATTCATGAATCATAAAATGCTGTGAAACTGTTCCTGGAAAAAGAACCAAGTTTATCCYGTTTCTTCGTATTTCATAAGTGTGTACCAAAGGCCATTGCTGGAGTGGGTCTTAATTCATTGTCAGTGAATAGTTAAATCCAGCCATTACTGCTCCTGTGTCTGTTCTGTCTGCAGAAGGCAACACGAACCTATGCACGAGCTGCTCCCGCTCACAGCTGAATGCATTAGYTTAGATGAGCGAGCATAAGCCGAAGAACTGGCACATAGCCCTTCATCTGGCTTTATATGGAGTCAATCATCGTCGGGAAGACGTTACCAAACAACTGGTGTGTGACAGCACCTTAAAACTCTGCACCTATCCTCAGAGCAAGCACTAGCCAAAGCCTGAGCTTGGAGAGATGTGAAGAGCCTGTTATTCTTTCAAGTCCACCAACAGTGCAATGCGCAATACAACACAGACATCAACACTGTGGCAAAAATCRTCCAAGCAATTTTACCAAACATGCCAGAGTAATGAATGAGCAGATCTTAAGTTTCTGATACATGTATGGAGTTTCCCACTTGGTGTGAATATTTGGAACTCAAACTGGAACAAAATAAATGCCTTTGTCTGGGATACACTCCAATGGCATTGTAGTAAAACCTTGAACAACACATGCCACACGTAATTGGAGCAGCACTTAGCTTGCAAACAGCMTTCCTCCACTGATCTTCTCCTACAATATTGAGAAGAGCCTTGCTATTTGTCGTAGTGCATTGAAATAACTGCACTCTGCACTCAGACTCATTGTCTCTTGAGTCCTGCAGCTAGTGGGAGTATTAGGTGTCCAGGATGAGGCTATGGTCCACAGTGACAACTGCCACTGCATATTCTGTCAGCACCCACTGCTGAGTGACAGATCGCTACCTCTTTGTCACCTCCTGTGGCAAGGGACAAAGACACCATGGGTACACAGCAACAGTACCTTGACTGCAAGAGCAGAGTCTGCTGCCCTGGAACTCCCCACCKTACTCTTCTTTGGAGTGCAGAAAGGAGATGGAAGGCTGAGATTGGAGACCTGCTCCAACAGCTGCCCTGCTCCTCCTTCAACTGCCTTCACCTTACCCTACACACCTACGTAAAAAGCAAGGTCTCAGCTGGAGTTGCAGCCTGACGAGGGATGGGAAGGGCAACAATACRKATGTTTGTAGRTACAACAGCAGCAGAAAGATCGGAATAATGTGCATCTGCTGTTGAAAGGGGTAGGTGTCCTAGGGATGAAGGAAAAAGAAAAGGATGAAGTACTTAACCTTTTTAGTCTTGGTCTTYAGTGGCAGGATCTACTTCTATGCCTCCCAAATCTTTATGCCTAGTAGCTAAGTTTGGAGGAGAGAGGTAAAGTAAGATTAAGAGATTACTTAGATGACCAGTGTATGCTTTTTCTTGAGCTTTTACTACACTGTGGGAGTGATGGGGGTCCATCCAACCTATCTCCTTATGCAAATGGTGGTTCTCTGAGCTAATTTAATAACCCACAATAGATTTCTTCTCCCTTGAATCCAGACCTCCTACACCTAAAATATCCTTTGGCAGTGAGTTCCCAGGTCTACTACATACTGTAGAAAAAATCTATTTCCTAACCTAGCACTTGCTAAACTGAACCTTGAACTGAATGAGAAAATAAGAGTCATTGCCWAGCCCCCTTTGCCACAGAACTCATGATTTTGTGGACCTCTGTCCAGCCCCTCAGGTCACCWTATTTTTAGGCCGAAGAGAATCTATGCAATTGCTCCTTGTATGGGGGCCACTTCATACTGTTAATAGTCATCATTGCCCTTTTCTTTAGTTTTTCTGTTCACACTGTATCCATTTTGAACACTGAGTGTCAGAATGGCTTGTGCTATTCGGAGTGTGGGAGAACGATGAATTTGTACAGTGTAATAATGATCTATTTCACTTTCTATTTCTTTCCTAATGAGTCTTAGCATTTGATTTACCCTTTTTTGATTATTGTTGAGCACTGAGCTGACGTTTGCGTGGAACTGTTGCTGTAATATCAGGCTCTCACTCCTGAGTCATGATCGTTTGATGAGAGCCCATCAGCTTTGTTTTCCTGCACCCACCCTTTCACTCACTTCCCCCTTCACTTCACATTATCTACAGTGAATTTCATCTGTGATTTTTTTCTCACTCAGTCTTGTAGAGTCTTTTTCCAGTTCTTCACAGTTAGTCTTTGTCCTTATTGCTCTGGAATAACTTCATACCAGCAGCAAATTTTGTCAGTCTCGTTATTAATACCTTTTCTAGGTCACTAATGAATGTGTTCAGCAGCACAGTTCCCTACAGAATTCTTCTTCAAATTTCCCTGAGCTGGTCATTTACTCCTACTGTTCATTTCCAGTCTTTTAACTTATATCTATTTATCTGTACCAGAACCTTCCCTCCTGTCACTGCTGTGTAGTTTCTCTTTTCAGCATAATAGAAGAACTATCCTCATAAACCATTTAAAGTGGCCCTCTTTCCCCTACAGAACAGTTCATGAGTTTATATATTCTAGTGGGTAGAAGGAAAAAAGGTTTTTATCCTTGCTAAACTTGCTAAGATCCTGAAGAAATCTTTAATCATTTCTTGTGCAATTTTTAGAAGGAAACAGTTTGTGGTTTAGAGGTGAGTTTTGCTACATTCTATTCCTGCCTTACTCTGAGACTTAAAAGTTTCTTAATCTAATCACATATGTATTCAGAGAATATTTTACCAATAAAGCAATAAACAACAAACTGCGCTATCAAAGCTCTTCCATGCCCAGGCTTGAGAAGTCTGTAAAAATCCRGCAACATGTTTACTGCTGTTCTCTGTAAAGTTTTGATCTTGCTTGGTTCAAATGACAGTGTAATTGTTCTTTGAGAGTTTCCATGAAAGGTCAGGAGCATGCAGAACTAAAACCAGTCCTAGCCATATTTAGACCTGCTGCAAATCCAGTGTAATCATATGATAGGTCAGGCTCTGGCAGGAGAATTCAGATTTCAGAAGTTACTGAACTGCATCACTGATACATTGATACTGCATCACTGATTGCATATTGATGATGCAGTATCATGAATTGATATTGCATCAATTGGATGAAGAAAGAAAAGGAAAGACACTCTCTGCTAAAAAAGCTATTCAAGAAGATCTCCAAATCTCTGTTGTTCCTGTGTCCAGCAAGCTACGATTGCTTTTTTGCTGCAGAAGCAAAAGGAACACCTGYCTCCAACTGCAGTGGAGAAAGTCCCATGACCCAGGACCCTGCTGAGTGCCCAACTGACAGAAATTCATGCAAGAGACAGAAAGTCTCCAGCTCCAAGAAGGGGCAGGAAGGGTGACAGGTTAGTTTGGGACATCCTACATATACTAAATGCTTTTAATGCCAAAGGAAGCAGTGCTTTACAAATGGAAGTGGGCCAGATGATAGAAAAGATCAACCCACACAGCACAGGTGCAGTCACAATAGCTGACCAGGGCTGGAGGGAGCACAGGCTGGGCAGTGCAGCCAGGAGACCTCCAACTGTGAAAAGTCTCCTGACTGCTACAAGGGGCAGATGGAGCGGGCACCACATGCTGCCTTGAACCAGTTGCTTGCATAACTGAAAGGACTTTCTTAGGCCCAGTTTTACTTCCAGTGCCAGAGGAAATTCAACCCACTTCAGGATGGATTGCCGTAACTCCAATTTATCAGCAATGGTGCTGATCTTGTCACCCTACACAGCATCATGTGAAGGCTATCCTCTCCATTACACAGTGTAGCRTGGGACACCCTGTTACTGCTCCATCCTCATCATGCATTTGCAGTCWGCTGCTTTTTCCTTTTTCTCAACATGGAGGTTCTTGAGTGTAACAAGCATGCTGAATCCTTCACAAGAAAGCTGCCAAACCCTTGTGCAACCTGTACTTTAGTGACTGGATAAGTAGCATGTCTGATCCATAATCTCATCCTGCAGGTTGTTCACCGGCAGTAGCATATAAAACAAATATCACAATAAGCTCCTGGAGGGAGCAGTGTCTCCACTGACTGGCGCTGGGCTTGATACTCCCTACGGGCAGCTGAGTGAGAAGGAGCACCGTCATCACAAATGCACTTCAGAGCAGCAGAGCCACTCTCCCGCACACTGCTTACTTGTGAGAGATGTCAGGAGAAGCTGATACCGCCACAATATACCTGAAAGACARTAATTGCCAAGGAAGGAAAGGATTGCCATAGGCAACATATTCTTCTGAGATTAAAGGCATTTCATGAAAGTGGGTGAACAGGTAGGAAGGGATGAAATGAGAGGCTTAGAAATAGCAGTGTAGATTTTGTAGGCTTTGTGCCTACATGAAGTGGAGCTGAGTTTGGCTCTAAAGATACTTTGCCCACCTCTGCGAAACAGGCAATGTAGGAGAATGTAGCAGCGGTGGGAGATTACACAGAAATGCTGCATTCTGTTTTGGTTCCATAAATAAATAAATAATATTGACTAAAGAATTAGGGAGGATATTTATAGACTACATGGAGCTTTTTTTGTGTTACGGGACTAAGAGCTGGCACGCATATAAGAGTGTATACACTAGTTATMTATAACACTCAAAATGGAGTTAGCCTTGACTCATTAGAGTGGCATGGGGGCAGGACGGTCACATATAACTGGGAGCTTTTCTAAACATCTAATCATTCCACAACATACATCTTCACATCATAAAGTAACAGAATCACAGAAATRTTGGTTGAAAGGAGCCTCTAGAGGTCTCGAATTACATTTTGACAACCCAGTCATTCATTATGTGAGTATTTCAATGCCTTGTCAATAAATTATATACACATCTTTTTGTTATGTAAAGACTGCAAGTAAATATTCGTAAGATCAGTTTTCTTTGTTCATAGAAATAGGAGATAATTGCAAGGAGAACCTAGACTATTGAAGGAATCCTCATGAACAAAACATCTGCAGACATTCCCATTTCAAAGAAAGAGCACCGTGTACTTCTGGCTCAGCCTAAAGAGCATTYCAGTAACATCATGAGTGTCAAAACTCTGGTTAGAATTACAAGAGCTAATTAGGAATAGTTATTAAAGGTGGTAAGGGCCTTTTCAGAGAGTCACCACCCTAATTCCCTATTCAGGAGTCTTTGTATGGGTTCTGGAGCTGTCAGGGTCAACAAAGTAGCGCTCCACCATGGAAATCAGGACATCAGCCTAGCTACAGCTTGAATAATTAACAACTCTGGAAACTAAAAGGGTCAAACTTCTTCCTGTTAGCACTGATGTCAATGGAGCTGGGCCAGTTAACAGTGCTTGGCCCATGACATCTATCCATATGCAGTATATATTCGTATACATTGTAGGGAGCATCCTTACGTTGCCTTATTAGTCTTCCTGAACCTTGAGCTGGAAATGGAGAGGTATGTATCTGTGGAGAATTACCAAGTCATCTTACTCTAATAACCTTTGCATTTTAGGGCAGTGGCTGTCTTTTCATTACAGCGCATAGACAGGTATCTTGTAGTATCTTCTATAGTTCAAGGAGCTTGAAGTTCAGGATCCAGGAATTATTTTCTGGAAATAGTTGCATCCACACCTGAAGAGCTCAAATATCACAGTGTCTTGAAATGYGAGAAAGTCACAGCTCTGGAAAAACTGTGCTGCAGGTGTTACAGACACAGGGCCAAGGCTGAAGCTAAAGCACTAAACATAATAGCATAGGATCATATTATTGTAGAGTCATACATAAAAGCTAAAAAAACGATAGAGAAATCTGTTCAGACAAGACAGTCCTACTGCTCATTGCATGTTATTTGGAACTTAAATCTCTCTTGCTTCTTCTAACCCTCTAATAGAAGGAACAGAAAGGACAGAACTATAAAATTGAATGCCTTCTCCAGAAGAAGAAAGCAAAGAAAATGTCTTCAACAGATCTTTCTTGGCTTTAAATATTGTACTTCCATCCAAAAAGGTTTGTAATGTGGCAGCTTAAATTAAAGGAAATGAAATAAGAAAAATATCCAAGGAAAACAATGCTTGTCTGTAAGATATTTTGCTTAGCTGAAAATCAAATCTCTCCTAATTATTAAAAAATATAACGAAAAATATGTCACTAGCCCTACTGACTAAGTAATACAGCCAGTGGATTGAGAAGAAAAGAAATCTTTAAATAGTAGAATTTCTGGGCATTTCACCAAAATCTAAAGGTGTAAATTGAAGAAGACAATAAAATTGCTATGTATAGTGATTATGACTTCAACAGATTCTTCACGGAGTTTAACTTCTTTAAGCTGGCTCTCAGCAGCTACCATCTCTTGCACTCAGCATGTTATTTTGATGCACTAGTCTAATGACCATTCTTGTTTCCCACTTCTTTGCCCAATTCCAAATGCTGTTGTCTCTGGAATAAAACATTTCTTGATGTCTCTTTTGCAAAAACCTAGTTGCAGAAGCATTCCTTGGGGCTGTTTTTTATTGCCTCCATTTATCTTTGTTGCCTTTCTTTTGGCTGCTGTTCATTTGTGCAAAGGGTCTTTTCTACTTCCTCAGCTCACTTGCTCTCCAATTTGTCATCATCTTTAAACTCATTGTTCCATTCAGTGGATATTTTCTAGTTTAATAGAAATCCTTGAGTAATTTTGATTGTGGACAGTATTATAGCTACTAGAGTTACTCATGAGGAAACCCCCATTATGATTCCTGGAGTAAATATTGATTCTTGTACATTATAACCTTTCATATTCCTAGGATTACTGCTTGTTGTCATTCACAATAATGCTTCTACAGAATCGATGCAAGAGGCACATGCCATCCCTCCTTTTCCTTTCCCTCTCACGAGCCCAGCAAACAATATTTCAACAAACTGCAATTACAAGCTTTGCACTAAATCCACCAGCGAGGTCTCGGGAGAAGTGAATGAGCTGTACATCAATCTCAGGTAAAGGTTTTAAAACACAGGGAAAGCTTTTGCGGACTAGGACAACTGGAAAACTCCCTTCTAGGGACAGAKGTGCTAACACCAAGGATGGAGCTCTCTTTGCTCTATGGTTTCACCTACTGGAATTGAACATAGGGRAGAAAGAGAGATGCTGGTATCTTTTCTTCTTGTATTTGAAGACTTTGATGGGTGTAAAAGTAGCTTTAGTAATCATGGAAGACACAACTGGAGATGTTTTCTGAGCTGTATCTACATTTTAAGAATTTAGGAGGAGGCTTAAACATGCTGAGTTTCAGAAGTTATGCACTTTCTGTAGACTTTGGCTGGCTGTCCTGTGGTGTCAAAGCTCCTGCACAATGTTTAAGGAGCACTGGGCTGCAGCATTCATGCTCTTGCAGTCTGCCCAGGCCTCACAAGCAGGCACCAAAGCCTGCAGTAAGGTGCCAAACACTTGAAGGACTGAGCTTCAGAAATCTGTTTCCCTCATACAGATACAACCATGGAGTCCGCTGGAGAGAGTTTGTCAAATTAGCACAAAATTCGTTTAGCCTATATCTTTCTCTGGCACCATTCTGACCATGTTWCAGATTGTAACTGTTTTTCCATCCTTCCAGGCACTGTCAGTACTTTGTACTGGGATTTAATGCGGCATGATCTGCTCCATTCAGAAGCACGGTGGGGCATAACAAGGTCTTAGGTTTCTGGTTCTGCAAGCACACCTGTGCATTTRGCTTTAAATGCGCAAGTAGGTTTCTTGAAGCCCATGAACCAGCCTTTCTTCTGCAGTAAATTCACCTCACACCTCATTTGTGCTTAGAGAGCAAAGTCAATATATCTCTTTACAAGCTGARCGTGACTTGAATCATTTTGTTTCTTAAACTGTTAATGCTTATAGGAGGAGAAGAGCAGCAAACTTATGGAGAAGACATATACATGTATTTTAGAAAATCAGCCCATTTGTAATTCATGGATATTTACTTGCAGCTTTCTCTGACTCGAGAAAGTGATAGCGGAAGATAGTAGGTACCACTTTGATCAGTAAGGCCCGGTCATTTCTAGCACTATGACATCTGTCTCAAAGTTTTCCAATAAAGTCATATAAACAAATCTCATTAATAAAAGACATTGGCTTTAAATAAGGAATGCATGCATATTATCTCGAAGGATGATATATTTTATCATTCTTGTTTGCTATAATTTCTGGAAGTATAAAGAGGCTATTTTCTGCATCTGAATATTTCACCTATACGTAAAATGTGTTTCATCTATATGTAAAATTTGTGATAGAGCAGGTTTCTACTAGATATACACAAGTTTACATCAGTGTAGAATACTGCAGTTACTGATTACTTTTCTTAAAATAATATCCATCTTCCTTTTGATACCTGAGATGTGTTTTCTTTGAAAGAGGTACATAAATTTACAGCAATTGAATGTGTTCCACCTGCTCTACCCTAAGTGAATTATCCAGGAAGGGAGAAAAAAATCAGAATAAGCACCCATCAACCAGCCTGTACCCACATGGCYGGACTGTTAGTTTCAGCATTCAAACACATTTCTCTTTAAGAAAAGTTTAATTTTAGAAACATGGCCAAATATGTAAAATAACACATCAAGTTTGATTGGACCATGCAAAATACTAACAAAACAATGAAACATCAAGGGTCCCAGGAACCCTGTTTTGCAATTAATAAGCTGGTTTTTTCTATTCACTGCACACATCCTGTGGAACTCTCTCTTTCTGTGCAAAAGCACTGCTGACTTCAGAAGAGGCAGATCAGCTCCCTGAAGCTGATTTCTCTCTCTCTCTCTCTCTCCTTCTCTCAAAGGTCCTGCTGCTAAAAATAAAGAATAGAAGGTCAAATAGCCATAGGTGTCCAAATAGCTTCCCCCATCCCTTTTCATACCTCACTGTTAGAATGGAGTGGCCATTACTGCTTATGAAAAAAGTGGATTGGCACCCTTTATTGGGAAAAGCTACACTCTCCTCTTGAAAAGAAAGACCGAAAAAGACCAARGCTATTATTTAATGATAAGATCCTTTCTTATCTTGTGGTGTGTGGCCTTTCAGCTGTTCTCCAGGACAGGAAACTCTCTTTATCAGGCACCTGGAATACATTGTCCCCAGGGACTCTGAGATAAGGAAGCACATTCTCAGCTTCACATTCAGCCTCCATGTGATTTCAGGGGTGATAACATTTCTCTAGCTGGCTGTGAGTATCATTCATTTATTATTAAGCAATGTCTCCCTGTGCCCTTGATCAAGACTCCTTTTCCCTTCCCTGTCATATGTTCCTGCTTTCTTTACATCTCTGCCTTCAGACTTGTTATCTGAAGCTTAGACTATCCCTGTGCACAAAACACTGGGTCCTTATTTTACCTTTGTAAGGAGAGACAGGATGAAAAGCAAATCAGTGCTAGGCGTGTAATGTATTTCTTGGAGCTATGTGTTGTTCTTTTAAAGTACGAGCTTATGCTTTACTGAAAGGAAAAAAATGCAAGAGGGAAGCTGAGATTTTTCACTACGTAAAGTAAAACCCTCCACTTCACTCTTTTTCTTCYTTTACAATATGGTTGTTAATGATGTTCCTAATCTCTAATTGCCTTCATCAGGTTCATCCCCCAAATCTCACTTGAAGCTACTCCTAGGATTTGGAAACAATGAAGTGGTGGGATCAGTAGTGGGATGAGAATTAAATGAATTGTCACTTCAAAGTTCTTTTGTGRCATTTTAAACATGTTTACAACCAGAGGTTATTGCAATATCACTCCAAAATATTTTAAAAGAAAAGTAGATTCATCTTGATGGCAAATTTCATCCAGCTAACAAGAATCTAAATTCAGATTTTTTTTTATTAAAGTTTCCTTCAAGGGTCATTCCCTGGTGTGTACAAGGGTATGGAAACCTCCACATCCCTCCAGGAATCACTCAGCTTCAGACAAAGAATGGGACAGCTTGCAGGAGWTGCAGATTGAGGTAATTATACACCTGACTGCTCAATCTTGGCAGATGATGTTGTGTTGCCCTTGCAAGACAGACCGTGAACTTCACAGTCATGTGCATTTGGAGGTAGCGAACAAAGTATCTACATCAACCCTTCAAACAAAATACTTTTCACACTCTGCATACTGTTAAGRCCTGTGTGCATGGTGTGGTTGAGGTTTATTTTCAGAAGCAAGAACATTCAGGAGGTTTGGTACATTTTCCCATGCTCAAGAAAAATCTRTCACCAAAGAAGGACTGATTTAAAATTGGGACACAAACCATGACTTTGAATAGAGATGTGCACACTTCAGTAGGTCCAATTTCCCATTAGATTTCTTTGCTTTTGTCAACAAACTCCAGACAKAGCATATAACTGGCTCACAGGAAGATGAACTAGAAATTAATCTTTGAAGAAATTTGTATTTACAACAGTTTTCTTAGTAGAACTTTACTTACTCATACAAACTGAGATTTCAAGTATCATGAGATGTGTAGAAGGAAAAAGGACATTTTACATTTTTGTGTTATCATACTAATATCAGCATATTAGAAGACAATGGGTATTTACAAAGGCCAGTTTAAATTCGCACACAATTCACTGTAGCTTGCCATTACCAGTAGAGGCTCTTCGTGTCAGATAATGCCCTCACACATTCCTTGTTTCACAATATCAGAATCAAGAAAGCTTGAACAAGYCCATTGAGAGGATACTAAAGTGTCACTGACTATATATCCTGGCATACGATTATTCGTACTATATCCACTGCATACTTTGAGCTTGGAGGGGGAGGAGGAGGTGTTTTTAGGCAAGCAAGGTTCATACAGAGAGCAGTTTTGTTGAAGCAGGGTAGAGTTCGTCCAAGATATCCATTATTTTACTCCCACATCAGTCACTTCCACACTTCTGACTCCTCCCCTCTCCCACACACTGTTTTTATACCTCTGCATTAGCCCTTTTCTCATTAACCTTATGCATGTAGTTACAATTGCTTTCAGTGACATTAAGACCTTCTCTGAGCCACTGTTTTCTAAGTGGGAACTGTCATTCTGAAGCTATAGTCCACGTTTTGCCTGCTGAGAAACTTCTGGTACGCCGGGAGACTGACTTGGGGAACAATGACCYGGGGAAAAATGTGGTAGATATACAACTGCCAAACAGTGATGGACAATGTTATTAATGTAGATTTCCTGTGCTCCTGCAAACACAATTCCACCCAAGATGGTCTATTTCGTTAAAAGAACAAAATCAAATAGTCCTRTTGGACAAAGGTTGAGAAGTAGGTGTAAGAACCCCATTTCCTGTTTGTTGCTATCGGTGTATTAAACCGCACAGAGTTTTCCTCCAGACTTGGATGAGAGGCCACCAACAAGTGCGTCTGATTGCACAACCTTTTTGGTAACAATTTACAGTGCATCTCCACTGGAGAGATCCCAAATGCCCTCAAATAAATCCACTTCCAGTTTCCTGTCGCTTTATTTATAGCATCCTGCCTGTGAATGTGTTGCACCAGTTTAAAAAAAGCTCATGCAATGACCCAAAGTCATGAGCRCCCTGTGGCTGGTAATTGGCCTCATATCAACTTATTTTTGCATTGACAATTTGTCAGTGGCTTGATTAATTGCAGATTCCACTCTTACTAGGTAATATCGGCTGTCTCAGCAAAAACTAAGCGAGGCTATTGAATTCTCAAGAGACTATCCCTTCTTGGTGAAAGCATTTCACAAAGCTGCTTTCTATAAATATGCTACTTCTGTAGCAAGAATATTGGCTTCCTTGGGTGCTGTTGGTATTCTATCTTGTCTCTCCAAAGCCTTGCCTTGCTCACTTGCACACAACGAACGATATTCTGGGTATGAACCATGCCACAATCTATAGAGCGTGTACCCAGTAATTGCAGGCACCAGAGAGCATACAGTCTTCCTGAGTACACTAGTACAAGAGATATACAGAAAAAGAAATCGGAAAAGAAGTTTACTTTTAAAATTAAATCTTCAAGCGCTGTTAAACAACTAATAGATTTAAGGCTTTCTGTATCCCTCTAATGCATAGAGTGAGATATATATTAGAGACCTCTGGAGGTCTCTAGTTCTTGACAAAATTTCGCAGGGCATGGACACACATCAGAAGTGACAAGAGGTTTCTAGTGCTTAGTCCACTCCTGTAAAAGGACTAAAGCTGGATCAGGACAGTAAAGGCTATCTTTGCAAAGACAAGGAATGAGCTGAGTCGATAGTAGTGCCTAGCATGAAAATACATACGGCAGCCAATTGCCTCCTACATTGAAGTTTTTCTCAGAGGTTCACATGCCCGTTGACTGTCTGTGTTGGCTTCCTTGCAGGTGGTGTGCCATGCCACCAACACCATGCAGAGAGCTTGGCATCAATGCCCTGTGGGTGCATGAAGGCAGGGACTGTTCCCAGGACTGCAATGTTTTGTCTATGTCTATTTGTCCTTCTGAAGCAGGGAGTCCATGGGGTGTCCATGGCCCACCACGAGGCAGGAGGAGCAGACACAATATATGGTCTTTTACGCACAAGGCCAGACTATATCTAATCTCAGGTCACCCTCCTCCCTCCAAACAAATACTGAGATGCTCTAGCACCAGCTACTCCTAGGTATCAATCTTCTCCCACCACTTCATGTAGGTAAACCACAACTGCCCCAAAAGCACAACGAGACTGAGGATCTCTGTGCTGTATGGCAGTTGGGATGACAACCAAAAAGCGGTCACAAAAGGTTTTACAAAGAAAGAAGAAAGTTTGGAGCTTTGCATTTTCTGGTTTTTGACAGGAGAATCAAGAGATATGTAAAATATACAAMACTTCCAAGAAAAGATATCTGTATATGAAGCAGACACCCTAAAAATCAATTACATTTAAAAAGTTTTGTTCATAACAACATTATACTGAGCACTACATATTTTTTCTCTATCTTCTAGATACAAAACAAGAGAGATAAAGAATGTACTTCATATCCCTTACTGTGCTCTATGACATATTATCATCCCATCTCCAAGCATTATAATACAAGTATCTTTGTGGAGCACTCATATCCTCACTTCAGCTTTCTCTTGCTGGTAAAACCTTGCTGCGTAGTTAATGGCCTCTTGGTATATCTCTGAAAAAGGAAAGTGCCTTGCAAATAAAGGTGATATACTGTCCTCATTATCTGTAATTCACAGCTAGTRCAGCATCAATGAGAAAATCATACAAGTGTGACATATTTCAGATGGAATTGAATTTTTAGTACCTTGCTCATGACAAAAATGAATATGACCCAATGAATTAAGAGAAAGAACTAACTTGTCATATAAGAAAGCTTTAATAGTTAGGAACTTCACAACCTTCTTTCAGTTGCATAAAATCAGTTCATATTTTTTCTATCAATTTTGGGACATTTATTTCAAATTTATATCCTGCACTTGAGACTGTAATCTGGCCCAATGTTTTTATATACTATCTCCCCAAACTCAGAAGAGCTGTAACAAAATAGAAAGAAGTTTTCTGAGAGCTTGTGAGTTTTACATATCCTATTCTTTCTGAGCACAAAACCACACTGAAATTAATCGTTAACAAAGAAAAATAAAAATTAGATGGACATCTGATTAGTAGCTCTCATTCTTCTGTCTGATAAAATCCTGAAATTCCTACATGCTATTTTGAACAGTAAAGTGCTTGTGACAAATGCTCACGGTCAAAATCCTTTTCTCCCAGAAATCAAAAGTGACCAGAAATATAAAGTATGTTGACTTTAGTAGAAAAGCTTCAGATTCTGAAAAATACTCAGGATAGAGTTATTGTCCTTTRACATGAGGAAAAGAAGACATGTCCACAGAGAATATTTCCAAGCTTCCCAGTAAGATGTTCTTATGCTATTTGTTCTGTGAACATTGGATGTATAAAAAATAATTTTATGTATAAAAGAGGAATGCTATGCTGAGGGCAGAAACTGTTATGGAGGAATTTTTACTTCTAACCCTAGCCAGGCTTTGATCTGGATTTCTTACTGAATTGCTGTGCCTTGGCCATAAAAATTATAAAAATAYTGAATAAAAAGTGATTTCAGGGAATTTATGTATAATTGAGCTGTATGAATGGTCCCTCCTCAACCATCAGTGGCCCACAGTGATATTGAGAATACAGGATGTCAGAAGCATCCTGTTAGCCTAAAGAAATAAGTGCTGTTCGCTACAACTGTGAGCAATGAGAGTCTCTCTGGCAATCTCTTGCCCTCCAGCCACACGTTAGGGATCATTCATCCATAAACACCACACCTAGAGTGGCAGGATACAAACCAGTGCCCGCTTCATTGCTGCCCTCGATACCAGTGAGCACATACCATTTCTCTAGCACACTTCATCTTTGCTCTTAAAATAAAGGGTAAAGTAAAGAGTAAAGTAAAGAACAAATACAGTGTGTGGTTGTTAAGCAACCTGAGAATACAGGTGTTTAATAAGATCCTCAGCAAACTAAACACTGTCATATACATCRGCTCTTGGAATAAATCATTTACTGGGTGACAGCTTCTACGTTCTTTATTGGGCTGTAAGAAGTACTGAGGAATAGGTTGAAGTAGGAAAAYAGTAAAGGCAGGCATTTTTTTTTCGTGTCACTTTACTATAGTAATCTTAGCTGYAGTTTCTTATTTAAATAGAGTCCTAGAATAAACATTGTGTTTATTTTTGTCGCATGCCATTCAAATATAGTATGTCTGACGGATACATTGGAAACATTCCACACTACATTTAAGTGATGCAACTAGTCTTTAGTCAGAAAAACTGAATTTACTGTGTGCAATGGTAGGTAGTGAAATTGAACAGGAGGATTAATCTTTTTCTTCTCAGGATGCATGAGTTTCTAAAGTAGTCTTAACCTGTCAATACTAAGGAATGTAAAATGCCATGCATTTGGATTACCTGGCACTGAATATCTTTYTTTTTCTCTTCATACTAAATTATTATCCAGCAGTGAATGGAGGCAATTTATTTTTATGCCTCTGGCCTAACTTGTCATGAATTTACTTTGTGTCTACTATCCCAGGTGGTAATGTAGTAGACACATCATCTGGCTTTATTGAGGGAGTGTGAGAATCCTTACAGRAGAAACAAGGCAGCTTCTTTCCAAGTAAATAGATTTCTAAGACTTTCGCTTGCAGTGAATGGTTATCAAGCCTGAGGGATTTTGGCTAAGAGGCAGCATCAGCTGCGAGCAATCGCGCTGGGAAAGCTGTTGACAAAAGCCACGTGAGAAAGCTCATACTTTAGCACGTAAGAACRTAGTGGCGTGGAAGTGATCCATGGTATGGGACAGTGGAGCACAAGGTCAGGGAAGCGGTACTCTATGTCATTTTGGTATCCAACTGGGCAGAAGAACAGGATTGACTATGCATTTAAGGATCTGGTGAAAAGCCASAAGCTGCATGTAGGTGCCACTGCATTATGTTCAGTGCCTGGATGGCAGATATTGGAAAGGGAGTATGGTATTTTGATGGAGCTGTGTGATACCTGGTTCCTGGTAGAGGAGTATGAAGGAACTAACTGCCATTATGAGAGGAAGGCTGGGTGAAGAACAGAAGATGTACAAATAACTATTTGACTCTAGTGCTGAAAAGACACGTCTTTTTTGCTCAAAAGCAAAAATCACACTGCAAGGACAGAAATGGGTGCTTTGTAGGCTACTGAGCCTTTCAGAAACTACTGAGAGTTCCTGCATGTAGTATCTTTTTCACATCACTGAGTGTTCAGCAACAGTTTTGATTAAAGATGCACTAAGATGAATTGTATTCACTTTTTTCCTAGCCGGGTTCTGAAGTGACAAGAATAAACAGATTTGATTATCGTTTTCCGTACCTAGGTCACAGGGTTTAATCTTCAGTGAGAGACACTTTTTCACCGACTTTCTTTTGAGATCTCTTGAAGTGAGGCTCCAGTATGGTGTGTGCCTGTGGCCATAGAAAGTGTTTCCATGGAGCTTCATTTCTTATGGATGAATCCACATCTGTATTTGAGCACCTCCTCTGTAGCCCTCCTGTGGCTAGTTTCTATTAGTTTTTTCCTACTACCATAAAACACACCTGTTGCCTCAGTCACATCCTCATCTATCAGAGGTGTGCTAATTCAAGACCCAGAAGTGTCTRCCATACTCCTCCTCACTGAAAGCTGCTTCGCTTCTTATACACACTCTTTTATAACCCCTTCCAGTRCTATCCACCATTAATGCAGCCTGCATCTTCTCTGGATGGTCTTCTRCATTTTGCTACTTGATTGGACTAGGAGAAGGGAGCACTATAAAAATTGMAGCTGTTGCCTCTCCTTAAGCATCTACCAGTGGGTCCCAGTACTGAGTCCCAGAGGACCAAGAAAGGCTCAGATGCCTRTTGGTAAACCGGAATTCCCTCACATTCCAGTTATCAAAGCAGCCATCGCCCCTTTGAACCAGCTCTCAACTGAGCATTTTTAATCATTCCCCTGAGCCCTTTTTCAATGACAATTAACTCATCCCATGAAGCCTCAGCTATACTCTTTGCAAGGAAATTACTAGGAGGCTTGGAAGTTGTTTGTTGTTGTGCGTGTGGGAAGAGTTTACAAAGACAACGCAGGGTACTTTTCCTTTGGGAGCCACTGAAAAAGAGAGTCAGAAAATTAATCYGCAAAATGAGTGTTTTGGATCCCTAACAGCAAATATTTGCTTTTACTGCAGGGTATTTTTGTTACTCCAGATAATTGAATAAACACACACACTGCTTACAACACCTTCTGTCCACCTTCTGTTTGTAGGGGAGTGTAACATGACAGTTATGCTGCTTCTTTTCAGGGTAGCCTCTCTGGCCACTGACCTGGCAGGGTGCATAGGCAATACCTAACTCGAAGATGAAGTCACGCAGTAGAAAGGAACAACAAGCTGAAGTTATCTTCCAGATGGACTCCCCTACCACTCCAATGGCAGCTCTRAGATCCCCAGAGAAGTCATCTCAACAGGCTGAGGTGAGTCAGGTTGCTTCTGCAAAAATAAAGTTACCTATAAGTTCAATTTCAGCAGCCAATAACATATAAGATGGGAGGGAGGGGAAAGCAGCTTCTTTCCCACTAAAAAAGTACTTCTACATTTCCATCGGTATRACGTTATGAATCTGACCCCATTAATCCAATCACAACTGACCATTTCCCCCACGCAACCATGCAAGTGGTGACTTTCACTCATTATGAGAGCCTATTACATGAAAAACTACRGTAACAGTTGCAAGAGAAGCCTGAAAAATTGTTTTCAAACTTTCAAACAGTCTTTCCTTTTTCTTCATCCTTTCACCTTATCCAAAGGAGGCATGAGTGTAGAGTCCAGGTTCACAGCAGGCAGAAGAAAAGACCAGTGACAACAAGGGAGCGGAAGAGCCCTTATTTATTTATATCAGTTTGTTCTGCTGAGTTTGTTTGTCTTCTGAATATTGACAAACTGACAGTGAAGCTCTCAGTCTTAATAAAAGAAGACTATGGACTAGTCTTTAATGCCTCATTTCCCAGTTTTATTATACATCCTATTCTATAATCTGCTGTTACCACATTTTGGAAAAATGTGTACTACAGAGAAACACCTCATTGCCGTGGTGCTTTTGCCCACAATAGATAATCCTAGCAGATGCATGTTGGCTCAATGCAGTCAACATGCAGGAGTTTTGAGTTAACACAAGTAGATCCAGCACATCTGCTGATTAACTCTGTGTGGAATTGTGCCTCACATCACATCACAGCATAATGAACAGAAGATGTGATAGCTGTTGGAAAAGCTATCAAATTTCTAAAAACAACACTGAAGAGTAGAAAACCATGATTTTTTTTTTTTTTTTTTTTGCTTACTGAAGTATTAGAGATTCTGTTCTGGGTTGTTAACATTTCTATGAGTCACATGCAAAAACCATATTAATAGAATTTAAAATCTAAAACAAGGAAGAAGCATTTTCCATCCTACTTCTGACTGTAGGCAATGGGCAGAAATTGAAGCACAGGAAGTTCCGCCTGAAYGTGAGGGGGAATTTCTTCCCTGTGAGAGTGACRGAGCACTGGASCAGGTTGCCCAGAGAGGTTGTGGAGTCTCCTTCTCTGGAGATCTTCAAGRCCCGCCTGSACGTGATCCCATGCAACRTGCTCTAGGGRACCCTTCTTGAGCAGGGAGGTTGGACTAGATGATCTCCAGAGGTCCCTTCCRACCTTACTGATTCTRYGATTCTATGATTCTCTTCCCAACTGAGGAAAATGCCAGATACAATATAGCTTTGTAATTACACAAGCCTATGCTGGCAGATATTTTGAGAGTTTGTCATTCTGTATCAATAAGAAAACAAATCCATGACAGTTTCCCGTTGAGTCAGAACAATGCAAGAACAGGACGGAATATTTTTAGCATACTTGTATGCCATGCCATGTACTGTAGGCCACTGACAAATCTTTTTCCTCCTTTTCTTTCCTGAGTTTTCCAGTAGTAGTAGATTGACCAATTTATAACCAGCTAAAGTTAGAATTCATCCACAGCCTTTTTCTGTGGAAATACAGAATGACTCAGGTCTCAGATATTACCATGAGTATGAAGTTAAAAAAAAAACC